>NC_056745.1:466686772-466899272 GCF_019279795.1 Protopterus annectens | reverse complement strand
CTTGCTGTTTGGTCAACATTACCATTTGTATTAATATTAATTTTGCTCAGTATAACTGGGTACCCTTCTAAGAACCTTAGAATAGCTGGCTTTGGAGTGTCTGGTGGTGGTGTAACTACCTTATAGTCTGAGCAGAATGGGGCATAGCTAGTAAATCTGTGCCAGCCTTCCTAGGTGTGTGTGTGTGTGTGTGTGTGTGTGTGTGTGTGTGTGTGTGTGTGTGTGTGTGTGTGTGTGTGTGTGTGTGTGTGTGAAAATCAAATCTCAAAAGAGTGTGTGCATGTCAGCTGCTTGGAGCAGGGGCACGAAATTAGAAGTTATGTCCTTACCATAACGTTCCATGTGGAGTGTTCATCTCGCCTTTGTTCTTACACCTGGGTTCGGAGCCGATCCTCGGCTCCGTGTCGGCCGCTTGCAAGCTCTGCATCGAGAAGAAGCTCGAGACCAACCTAACTCCCACAATCCCCCTCTGTCTTTACCTCAGATCTAGTTTGCAAGCAAACCAGAAGTCAGAGAGAGAGCATAATCATGCAAAAAACAAACAACATAACTGTATAAGCACTTATCCATACATATATACAAGATATACATATATATACAACCACTGCAAAGCAGAAGCCAAATAATCCAGACCAGGCACCAAACTGTACATTCTTCCTGAGGGTGGGAGGGTGGGAATGTAAGAACAAAGGCGAGATGAACACTCCACATGGAACGTTATGGTAAGGACATAACTTCTAAATGTGAGAGTGTTCGATCTCGCCGTTTGTTCTTACACCTGGGTAGCGTCCCTAGCTCCATGTTCCTGAGGAACTCACGGGAGAACGTTCTTGAGCACAGTGGAACCAAAGGTTGCCCTGTCCCTAGAAACCCTGTCTACCTTGTAATGAGAAATGAATGTATGTGGTTTAGACCAAGTGGCAGCTGCACAAATAGTCTCTAATGGTAGGCGAGCTGCATGAGCCAGGGATGTAGAAACTGATCTTGTAGAGTGCCCCTTGGGCTTGACAGGTAAAGTTTGTTCTGAAGAATCATAAACGAATATAATGCAATCAGTTAGCCATTTGGAAAGGGTTCATTTAGTAACTGCTACACCTTTCCTGCTATCAGCGAAAGCTACAAAAAGTTGATCAGATTTCCTGTGATCTTTTGTTCTATCCAAGTAAAATCTAAGTTGTCTATGAACATCCAACTTGTGTAACATATACTCCAACTTATTGGAGTGATTTTTGAAAAAGGTGGGCAGTTCAATGGATTGATTAATGTTATTAATAGAGCAGACTTTGGGGAGAAAGGATGGATTAGTGCGAAGAGATACTCTGTCAGAATGAAAGATCAGATAAGGGTGTTTAATTGAAAGAGCCTGAAGCTCAGACACTCGCCTAGCGGATGTAATGGCTACCAAAAAGAGGGTCTTCCACGACAAATACTTCAATGAACAAGAGGAGGCTGGCTCAAATGGAGGTAACATCAACTTAGATAATAAGAGATTTAGATTCCAAGGAGATGTAGGAGTTCTAACTGGTGGTCTGATATGGAAAGATCCTTTTAAAAAGGCCTTACAAAGTCTGTGAGCCATAACAGGTGCCCCACATTCTTCCACATGAAAGTTGGAAATGGCAGCCAATTGCACCCTTAAAGTGGCTGGAGAAGATCCTTGGTGGAACAGTTCTGTTAAAAACTCCAAGATCTTGTTTAAAGGAGCTATAACAGGGTCCAAATGCTGTTTATTTGCCCAGAACACAAAACGCTTCCATTTACTAGTATAGGTCTTTGTAGTGGAAGCTTTATGAGAAGCTACTAGTATATTCTGAACTGCAGGTGAGAGAAGATCAGACCTGGCTAAGTAGGGAAGCGGAGCAGCCAAGCTGCTAGGTGGAGAGACAAGAGCGAGGGGTGGGGAGCCCCTGACGAGTGGGTCAGTAGATCTGGTTCCAGGTCCAGCATCCAGGGTCCCTGAATGCGATGTGCCAGAAGAAAGGGGAACCAAATTTGGCGAGGCCAGAATGGGGCAATGAGGATAATCATCCTTTCCAGGTTGTTGGCTTTCTGCAGAAACTTTGCAATCAGGGGAAAGGGAGGAAAAGCATACAGGAGACCCGGGGGCCAATCGTGAACCAGCGCGTCCCTGGGGACTTCCCCTGGAGGGGGTAATAGGGCAAAGTAGCTCCTGCATTTGGCATTCATTGGAGAAGCAAAAAGATCGCAGGAAGGCTGGCCACACTTGCGAAAAATTCTCTTCGCAACTGACTGTTTGAGGGACCACTCGTGAGGCAACAGGATTGCTCTGCTCAGCCTGTCGGCTATGACGTTGGATGACCCCGGGATATGCGTTGCGATCAGAAAGCGACCCATGGACTCCGCCCATTGCCAGATTCTCATGGCCTCTCTGCATAGCTGATAAGACTTGGTTCCCCCTTGCTTGTTTATGTACCAGACTACGGACATGTTGTCCGTCTGAACTGCAATAGTCCCTAGAGGAAGAAGGGGAGCAAAGTGTTGCAACGCTAGAAACACTGCCCTCAACTCTAGAACATTGATGTGCAGATTGTACTCTAACTCGGTCCATTCGCCTTACACTGTCTGTCCCTGAAAGATGCCCCCCCACCCTATCAGGGAAGCGTCCGTGGTCACCGTAGCTGTCAGCGTGGGTAGCACAAATGGTCTTCCGCTGGAAAGGTTGCAAGTCTGAAGCCACCAGGCTAGGTGTGATTTGCATGTGTTCGTGATCAGAATTTCGTGTGTCAGAGGTAGTTGTTGGAACGACCATTGTGCAAACAGTAGCCATTGCAGAACTCTCATGTGCAGTCTTCCCAATGGTATCGCAATGAGGGAAGCTGCCATGAGACCCAAAACCTTCAGAACAAGTTTTGCTGGGGATTTTCTGGATGACAGAAGAAGAGATATGTGGCTTTGTAGTGAGGCTATCCTTTCTGGAGGAAGCCTTAGAATTAAATGATGCGTATCCAATTCTGCTCCTATGAATAAGATATGCTGTGATGGCTGTAGTGAAGATTTTTCAAAATTTACGGAAATTCCGAGGTGAACACAAAGCTGTAGTGTGTAATCCCTGGCCTGAATCAGTTGACGCTGGGTGGTGGCAGATAGGAGCCAGTCGTCCAGATACGGAAACACCTGGAATCCCAGGCGTCTCAGGTGAGACGCCACCACTGCCATGCATTTGGTGAAAACCCTGGGGGCTGAGGTCAGACCAAAGGGCAGGGCTCGAAACTGAAAGTGGCTGGCTCCCAGCCGGAAGCGCAAGTGATCCCTGGACGCCCTGGCCATTTTGATGTGGTAGTATCGTCCTTCAGATCTATTGAGCACATCCAGTCGTCCTTCTGTAAAAATGGAAGGATCGATTGAAGCGTGACCATTCGGAACTTTTCTTTCTTGATGAAGGTATTGAGGTTGCTTAGGTCCAGAATAGGCCTCCAGTCCCCTGTCTTCTTTGGAACTAAAAAGAACCTTGAGTAAGTTCCGAATCCTCTTTGGTCCGCTGGGACTGGTTGGATGACTCTTTTTTTCTAGCAGCTTTGAAATTTCTATAGCTGCAGATGGGGCGGCACATCTGGGAGTCTTCTCATTGGAATGGGGGGCAGTAGGAAGGGTATTCTGTAGCCTCTGGTAACAACGCTTTTTACCCAGTTGTCTGATGTAAGATTTTGCCAGGCCTGAGGGTATAAAGCTAAGCGACCCCCGACTGCCTCCAGAGCAGGACAGTCGGGCCTCCTCTCAGGAGTGCTGGAAAGGTTTTCCAGGGGTTGTATCCCTGTCACCTTGGTTTTGCGGACCCCCTCTGCCGCCAGGGCGGCGTCTTCCACCTCTGCCCCCTCCTCTGCCTCTAGAGGGGGCATCACCCTGTGTGCCTGGGAAAGATCCTTGGGGTTTTCGAAACCACATTTTTCCACCGCGTTGCCCTTTGGGGTACGGTCTGGATGGGGTGGAAAAACGGACTCCGACAGCAGACAGAGTCTTTCCCTCCTGTTCACACCGGGTAAGGGTCTCCTTTACTTTGGGGCCAAAAAGAGTGGCACCGTCAAATGGGGCGTTAGTAAAGGAAGACTTGAAGGCTTCCGCAAATGAACATAAGCGCATCCAGGATTGTCTACAAAGAGCAATCGCTGAAGCTGCTGCCCTACTCGATCCTTCGGCTGCGTATGATATCAGCCTCATGGACGAGTTTACAATGGATGTAAGGGTATTGAGATGTGCTGTAACTTTCTCTGAAACAGCAGCATCTGTAGTATCCTGGAGGGTATCTCCCAACTCTTTGATTAGATCCCTCTGTAGTCGTGTAAAGTGGGTCAAATAGTTCAGGGATCGCATAGAAAAGCTGCTGAACTAAAAATGCACTTCCCGTACCTGTCCATAGTCCTAGAATCTTTGTTAGGCGGATGGACAGATGAGGAAGATTCCGACATCTCCTTTTTCGTGGCCGCTGCCACCACCATAGCGTCCACTGGAACTCCCTTTGTGAGATAAGCCTTGTTTTGGGGTGCAGTAATATACTTATTAGGCTTTCTAGGGACTGGTTCCACCGTGTCAGGTGTCTCCCACGCCCTTCGAGCAATCAGCTCCATTAACTCATCGAAGGGCGGAGTGACCCAGGAGGAGGAAGGGCGAGCACCAAATGCCTTCAGCAAGACTGACTCATCCTCAGAAGGGGGGAGGGATTGCCAATCACCTCTCTGCTTTAGGATCTCCAAGATGTCAGAAAAAGAGACATCCTCTGAAGGTGACTTAGGGGACCCTTCTGACTCATCCAAGTCAGTGTCCGATGTCAATGATTCTTGTGGAGAATCTAAGTGTCTCCTCTTACACAATCTTTTCCTAGGGACTTCTTTGGGGGGAGCATCCGAAGAAGCCTCCGAGGAAGAGGGGGCACCCTCCAGGGGTGGCTGAGACACAGGTGCTCGACGCTTAGATGTAGCCGTGGGTGCAGAGGAGGATAACGGTCCTTTATGGGGAGGAGAGGATGCCTCTGCTGATGTGGTTGTCTGGGTAGACAACACCTTCCTCATGAGGTCGAAGGCCCCCGGGTCCCGAGTCGAGGTATCTCCCGGTTCCGAAGAAATGGGAAGAATCCCCGAAACAGGCACCGAAGGCATCGACCCCGAGGACGGAACCGAGTCGATCCGAGCCAAGGCCCCGAGAGGGAGCGTCAGAACCGAAACATCGGTCCGACTCTCGGTCCTGGAACCAAGGATGGATCTTCGGCTCCGAGACTCCGGTACTGGATCCGACGGAGTCGAGGTGAACGGAGCCGACCGAGAGAAGGACGGTTCTGGCACCGAGGGCTCCACAATCAGCAGATCAGCCTCTTCCGGTTCCGAAGACTGGACAGGTCTCGGAAGAGGAACAGATGGAGATAAGGGAAGGCCTTCAAGTCTCGACACCAATTGGGAGGAGACCGAGATGAGTTTGGATAAGGCCGTATTCTCCATTAACTTCTGCACCACGTGGTCTACATCGGTGTCGGAGAGGGGTCTGGAAGAGCACGTCGAAGGAATCGAAGATGGAGCCGACCTCAACAGTGTCGGGGGATGGAGCTCCGTCATCGGTTCCAAGACTCGAGGCTCGGAAACTGACAACAGTTGAACACTCGGTCCCGAAGTCTGTGGAACCGGTGATCGAACTTTAACTGAAGAGCTCGGAGCCGATGACTTGGGCTCCGATGTCTTTGATTCCTTCGAGGATTTGGATGCCTGGTCTGAAGCATCCAGAGCCTCTTGAAAAGTAGGCTTTAAGAGACCCCTATCCATGAGTTTCCTGCGCCTATCTGTCATGACCCTTCCACTGAAAGAATGACAAATTGAACAGTCTTCTTGCAGATGGAGAGGGCCAAGACAGTAGACGCAGGAACTATGGTTATCAGTAACTGACATCTTTTGCCCACATTGGCAACGTTTGAACCCAGATTTAGCTTTCTCAGACATCTTAAGTAAGCTAACAAAGAGGAGTAAAAGTCAAGTCCAGTAGGTATGTCCAATCCGGTAATTTTGTCAAATCCAGAAAAGAATGTCTATCCGGTAGTCAATCCAGTAAGGGTGGGGATAGGCCCCGAGGGAAACTCTAATAAAGTTTAAAATAAGTTTAAACAGAACCAAGAATTCCTCAAAACAGTATCACACACACACACAGTCACTAAATAACTTTTTAGAAAAAAATTATTCTTAAGAAATATAAGAAAAGATATTTAAATCTTAGCTTTAGGTGCTCGAGCTCGATCAAGTGATGCGAACGCTGCAGCGGCAAACTAGATCTGAGGTAAAGACAGAGGGGGATTGTGGGAGTTAGGTTGGTCTCGAGCTTCTTCTCGATGCAGAGCTTGCAAGCGGCCGACACGGAGCCGAGGATCGGCTCCGAACCCAGGTGTAACAACAAACGGCGAGATCGAACACTCTCACATCATTAGTTTCACAGAGTGGTAGAGAACTTGGATTAGACACCCATCTGAGGTCTCAACTCTATAGATGTGCCAGTGAGGAGTCTTAGTGGGGACCTGGAGGGAGCAGATGAAGAAATCCAGACCCCAGACTGAGTGTGCTGCTGTGTGCTCTTAAGGGAAATTGTGCTTGGTACAGCGAGCTGCATCTGGAAATACTAGGTCAATCCATTTTTGTTCCAAGTGAATGTCCCTGTCCAGTGTCAGTGGTGAGGATTTAGGCTCCTTGATTACTGGCCCAGAGTGGGGACATCACACAGATCAATATCTTTTGGAGAACAGGTTTGATGTATTTAAATTGATCTAGAAGGAACCTTACTTGCAGTTCTAAATGCTGGCCCAGACGTGGGGAAACTGGAGCTTGGTTGCATATGTATTGGGGCTGTTCAGTTATTAAATCATGGTGTCTGGATGCTCAAAAAAATAATTTCACAATGTTTGGGTAGGCAGGTTTTGATTACTGTACATATTACCCTTTTGTTATGAAGTTATCCCGGAATCCCACTGACAAGATACATATAATACAAATGTGCTATACAACAACAAGGAAGTTAATTCTCTCTTTCTGGAACAAGGCAGTAGGTTCTTTTCCTACAAATGAGTGGTGGCATCTCTTTTTTGTATATATCCAACCAAATTCCAGTTTCCCTGAATCCAGGCCAGCACTTAACAGTACAAGTACAGTTTATTTTAGTCTGGATGCATTCTGACTTTTAACACCATGGATCTGCCTACATTCCAGAAAAGATTTTTACAGTGAGCTCATGGCAGGTACTGTAAAGCTCACTGAGAATGCCTGACATTAAATATGAAGTTGAAGAAACAGCTGTGGGAATAAGAATGGTGAAAATTAAAGTGACAATATGGAAAGGGGAAAGTATATAGAGCAGCAGTGAAATAAGTGCAGCATGGGGAAATTGTTACCCTGGTAATTTCATGTGACTGTATGGGGATGCTAAATGAGGAGGTCATGTACAAGTATGAAAAAAACAGGGAGCATGGGACAAGACATGGCAGTCTGGCATTGGATACATTGCTAATGTACTATTTTGGACAAGGGTGACTGCCTCGTGATTTCAATGATATGAAATCACCCACTCCACAAGGGGGGATCCAACTTGGATCCCAGGAACTACCGCCCCATCAGTCTGACGAGCCTGATTTGCAAGGCCATGGAATGTATTATCATGGAACTTATAAACAAAGACATTGGGACCACACCCAGTTTGGGTTTGTGAAGGGCCGATCTTGTCTCCTGAATCTGATTGACTTCTTAGAATCAGTCTCCAGAGCCGTCGACGCGTGTAAGGCAGTCCACACAGCCTATCTGGACCTCGCCAAGGCCTTTGACACCATCCCCCACTCTGGAATCATAGATAAACTTACTAAGCTGGGCATTAATCCCTACATCACTCGATGTGTTGCCAACTGGCTTACTGACAAAACCCACACTGTAAAAGTAGCTGACTCCAAATCCAGCTCCAAACAGGTGACAAGTGGAGTACCTCAGGGTTCAGTCCTGGGACCTCTCTTGTTTGGCATCTACTTCTCTGAAGTACAGGCCAACACTAAGGGACTCTGGCTAACAAAGTTTGCAGATGACTGCAAACTGGGAGCCATTATTGAATCCCCAAATGATGTGGATACTCTACAAAAGGGCCTTACAGAAACAGATGCTTGGTGCCAGAGCCATGGGCTCAAGCTCAATGCCAAAAAATGTACAGTTATCCCCTTTGGGAAAAAACATGTACCCATGAATTACCACATAGGTGGCAGTACACAAAACACAGAAAGTGTGATAAGAGACTTAGGGACATAGGTGGACAGTGGTCTCACCTTCAATAACCACATTGACACAACAGTAAGGAAATCCTTCTATGTGGCACACCTCATCACTAAGGGCTTTTCATCCAGAAAAAAGGAGGTCATTGTCCCACTGTACTCATCCCTCATTAGACCCATTATAGAATACAATGCCCCATTTGGTATGTACCTATCAAGACATCTGCAACAACTGGAAATGCCACAGAAATACCTTACTAAAAGAATCACAGGCCTAAAGCAGATGCCCTATGCTGACTGCCTTAAAAAACTCCAGCTATACTCTGCCACATATCGTCTATTCCAAGGCGATCTCTGCTTAACATACAAGGCCATGTCAAACCCAGAGCTGTTGGACAAGCTACACTTAAAGAAATCCCAATCCCTCAGAGCCACACGCTCCAGGGATCTAAGCCTTGTCATCACAATAAACAAAACATGCTGGAGGGATAGGTTCCTGACCCAGAGATTCCCCAGACTCTGGAATAGACTGCCCATACATGTCAAGCAGAGCGCCTCTTTGGCCTTCTTCAAAAGGAACCTTGATGATTGGATGGGAGAAAGGAAATTCACCCCGGGGATCACATCAGTCACCCTGCTAGACAGGGGTCCAGGAATGTAAATAGTGTGGGAAGAAATAGCCAGGGAATTTTTATGGCTAGGCTTGTATAGGCCCTAGGGCCGATAGTCTAGTACCAACCTATGAACCTATCATTAGATGTAGCATGTGACCATGTAACATACAAAAACAGAAGCATGCAAACAAAATGGGGGACTGAGATCCACAGTGTTGTTATCTCTGGGAATTGTGTGAAGATAAGGATTTAACTATTGTGGTTCTTTTGAAAATGGCATACACTTCAAATGACAATGTGGCCAATGAAGTAAATTAAGTCTCTTGTGCATCAGTGATAGGGAGAGGAAGAGAGTGTGTGTGTGTGTGTGTGTGTGTGTGTGTGTGTGTGTGTGTGTGTGTGTGTGTGTGTGTGTGTGTGTGTGTGCGTGTGTGCGTGTGTGTGTGTGTGTTGGTTACAAACAATGTACATCTGAGTGAGGCAAAATAATTGCAAATGTAAAATAAGTACAAAACCCACAAACACTAATGACAAAAATCACTTTCATGCAACTGGTAACAACGTTTTAAATATTGATTATGATCCTGCCTTAACTTAAGTAAGTGTGTATGCATCTGTATCTTCTGTATACACAGTTCATTGCAGAATTCATCTCAGACATATCTATTACTGCAGAGTAAGCCACACCGTGCTAAGATCCCTGGTATTTGTAATTTCGCACAACCAGGTATTCTCTACCTAGCCCTCCTTCTCAGCACCATCGACTCACCTTATACTCAGCACATACCTCTCAACTGTACAGATTTTTACAGAATGTCCAGATTTTTGCTTCATATTTTTGGTCTGGTTCTCATAAAATTGTGTTTTTCTGGAAAATCACTGGCAAATCATTGAGGACTCAAGTAAGAAAATAATGGCACACATTTTGGTTTCAGACTTCCTATCCTTCAGAAAATTCATGCTAATGTATAAGCTGTTATTCTATCAACTTTCTAAGTTTGTAAGAGCAATATTTAAAAAGTGTCCTTATTTTTAGGCCTTTAACCCCCCATTATTTGTGCCTTTGTCTAAACTTCTTGCTCTAATAGGTTGAGAGGTATGACTCAGCACCATAAAAATATAACCACGATAGTTCCTAGAAATTGACAACTAACATGAAGCAGTCATGGGGAACTGAGACTCCACAGTATTATCATCAGGGATAGCTGGTAAGGATAAGTATTATATAACTAAAACAAAGTGAATACTGCGCAATTTCTAATGATTTCCACTATATTGTATCATGACTTCCTATCATCGTAATATATACTTTTTTAAAGTACAGTCACAAATGAGCTCCAATGAAGAGCAGAAGAATAAAGACTATTTACATCAACATCTCTACTAAGCCAGTCAAATGACTTGCATGCAATTATAAAGTAATATTATTAAAATGATGCATACAACAGACTAAAAATACTTTCTGTTGCTGCAATAACTTGTATGTTCATTAATTCAAGTCTTCATACTGTACTATCTATGGACTGCACTCTCCTACCCTGGCACCTCCAATATTTCACCTCAATGTGATCACTTAACTAGCACTTTACCATACCTGTAATAACTGCTGTCAATGGATTCTAACACATTCTCTTATGTAGATCACATTCCTCCTAAAACATTTTATAATACAGTGATGTGAAAGGCATCTGCACATAACTGTTTTACCAACCTTCCCCTATCTTTGTCATCAATATTCATTTTAAACCAAAACATAATAAAGTATGAGCTGTGTGCCATACATACGCCATGGTAAAATTATAGCACAATGTACATTCTAAAACAATAAATCACTATTGTGTAACCAGTTATCCTGACCATAAAAATAAATACTTATATTCATGCTTATAGTTGGTGACTGTAAATGCTCCTTTTCACAGGAAACAGACAACAGCACGCAGCTACAGAAATATACAGAAATATGTCTAGTGCAAGGTTTTTAACAACCTGCTGGTATTTTTCTGGACTTGTGGGTACAGGTAACACACTGAATCTGGACTTTTTCTTTTTCAACATCCCTGAGCATCACAAAATGTGCATCAAGACTGAAAAAAAAATACAATCAAAACAAGCCCTGTTATAATTAGTTCAGAAGCATGCCCTTCTTTGCTGTCAGATCATGAAATGAGCAATTTGGTGACTTCCATTAAGTGTTAGAAGGCACCCAGTCAAATAATGTGAATTGCAGCTCCAGGTGAGGGCATGGAAGTATTAATATCTGCAAAAAAAACAAACAAAAAACTGCACTAGCTAATTTCAGCAGAGATTTTTGCATGCATTTTGACAGCAGATTCACAATATTGTTTAATGTCCTTACCATATACCGCATATTGCTTGCTGGTGGATTTACTCTTGAACGGTAATAATTGTGAGTTTGAACGCATTCATTTATGAAGCTCTGATTGTCTATATCTGGTAGTACTGTTTCTGACGACACGAGATAGCCAGAGATGAGGCCCAGCGACAGAATTGCAGTCACATTGAGAATTTTGGTTGTCATCTTCAAACAAGGAGGAGGACGAGAGCTGCCTTTAGAAGCACCAAGAGAAAACTTTCAGTTCTGTGCAGTCAGCATCAACTGTTATTAAATTACATTTCTAAACACATCAAATTAGTAACCACACAATCTTCTGCAGCATTCACTTATCATTGGCTGCACATTTGAAGTACTGATGTAACAGGAAGGAAACTGTTCTTTCTCCTATTTTGGATGCCAGGCTTAAAATCTTGCAATTCAGTTCTGTGTTGCCATTAGTAAGTCATGACAAAATTAATCACCATTCATCAGTTAAAACTGCAAGTAACTCTTTATTTCTGCGTCATCTCCACCACTACATTTAACAAGAGGGCCAAGAAAACAGATTTCACCGGGATAAACCCGTCTTTGTACCATTTCCTGCTGTCAAAGAACATGTTTATTCTCAATCACTGACATGTTTAGAAATTGGTACTTTCAGGAAGAGATAAAGGTGCATTGATTATTTCATTAATGCAAGTGCAGACTGCCCAAACCCAGAAATCCATATTGTTAAACTAAAGATATATGTCACGTTCTGATACGTCTTTTAACAATTCACTAAGGCCAAGATATTCATCTGAGACTAAACAGCACGTAATGCAATTTGAATTGGACTCTTTACTAGTAAGTAGTTCAGTCTATTTTCATGTATGTATTTTTTTACACACATGTAGCAACGTTTAACAAAAGCATGTTCATTTACTTTGTAAACAAAGTAGAAGTAAAACAGATTAAGACATTTGGTCAGATTCAAAAACTTATTACATGATGTTCAAGGTAGTTGTATGAAAATGTAATCACTCTCTAAATTTATTTAATTTGTATTGTATGTCTAATTATTATCTGCAATCCACTGTGTGTTTATGAGTTATACAGTGTAATATTCACTTTTGTTTGTAACCAAGAGCTGAGCCTGTATACACTCCAAAGAGATCAGTGTTCTACCCTAGTTAACAAAAATTAAGTAATTAAATAAATAAACTTCACATGGACTGTACTGGGTTTAAGCAGCTCAAAGTTATGAAAATACAGATTATTTAGATGGATGATATATATTTAAAACCTACATGTGATTCAAAGGCAAGTCAACTGGATTGCAGCATATATAGGAATTGTTTGTTTGTGTCTTTCGGCTTAAATACAATATATGAGAAATAGAGTAGAGATGCAGGTCTAGTAAATAAGCTGTACATGGCATCAGTGGAAGAGCTTAACTTGCAACAGGCTTAGTTATATGAACATTTGATGATACAGTGTAGCATGTGCAACTCACAGATCAGGAAGCTCAGAATAAGTAAAGACAGGACTGCATCTTGGCAGAACTCAGAAATATCTGCCAGAAGACTAAGGTAGTACAAAGAGGATAGGAACACACCATTCCCATGGACTGTAATGTAAGCACAACAGTATACATCATGCCAACCAGCACCTTCCAAGTTCTCAAAGGAGAAACACTGGACATATCCCAGGCCTCAGTCTTCTTTATCTCCGAAAAGTTTCTCCCTACTGCATCCAGAGCCATAATTACAGCAAGGAAACGGGGGCCCCTAGCCTGTGAGCAAAAGCACTTTTTGCTTTTTTTCTTCCTTTTGCTCCTATACTTTGAGTTGAGGGGTACTAGTTCAGAGGAACTGCACATGGTGCCAGATGACCTAGCTATGGCTCTAACTGCATCCACATATGCAGCAGAATTTATATGGTTCTCGAACACACCAAAAGCAAGTATTCCATCACATGGGAAATATGTCAACAGTTTTGAGGTAATGCATATGTAGCCATAAAGGTTCCTGTGGGTCAGAACTTAGTGGATGATGTAAACAGAAAATGACATTACTCCATCATGTGGCAGATAGTTAAATGCACTGAGTGTCTCATTAGTAAAGTACACACTGCATAAGTTAACAGTACAAAACATGTGCATGCAAAAAACACAGAAAATATAACAATGTTATATAATAAAGGGCTGTATGTAAAATAAAATGACAAACTGCAAATTAAGGAAGATTTAAGATGGAAATGTGTTAGAAATGTTGGCAACAAAAGTTCAGATCCAGTTTTATAACCTTGCTAATGGTATGCCATGTATGTCTATAAGAAGAAGAACAACAATAATAGTAAAGTATGCATGCAAATCAAATCAAGGGACGCCTCAAAAAAATAACAATGGATCACTGCAAGACTATAACAAAACGTCCTGTGGTGCAAAACAAACAGTGTGTACAGTCCACGACTGGGATCCACACAGCATATGTGCACAAGTAATGCAAAGTTGTGAAGGTAAAACTTAATAATGGTAGATGATTGAATGATCGCTGCTGCAGTAGCCTTAGCTGTATGGGTTATATCCTGCCAAAGATATAAGAGCCAACCAGCTTCCAAAGCTTCAGGACACCTTCCACTCATCCAAACTGTTAGGCAGCTCAAGCTCAGTTGACTATAAGACAAGTTTAAGTGTGAAGCTCTTCAGAGTTTTACTATTAGCAGAAGGAGGGAGGCTAAGCTCTGAAAGGATACTGCTAGGAACAAAAAATAAATGTCCACACCCTGGCATCAAAAACATATCAAAATAGAATCGGAAGGATGAAGGGAGCTGATACTACAGCAGTGATCATTCTAACATCAGCTGTTATGGTAACTTTTACTTACACAACTGTACTATGTTCATCACATTGATCACTGATGTAGTAGCCTTAGATATATGAGTAAATTATCTTAGCTAACAACATTTGGGAGGTGGAAGGAGAAGAGTCCCAGCCTGACATGGAGCTAGAGAAAGAATCAAGCTTAAAGTGATTTGTAAAATTAAGTACAGAGGACCAAGTAACCGATTCCAGAATGCTTCTAAAATCCAACCCTTTCAAAAAAGCCACAGATGAAGTCAAGGCCCTGGTAGAGTGGTCTTAACCTTGCCTGGAATAGTTTTGTTCTAGTGAGTATAACAAAAGGTAATAGCCTCAGGCAACCATTTGGAAAAAGTCTGTTTTGACACAGATTGTCTCATCTTCTTACCTTCACAAGAAATGGACAATTGATCCAAAGATCTGAAATATTTAGTTGTGACAAGATAGTACCTGAGTTGTCTGTGGACATCCAAGATATGGACTAGCCTTTGTCCTTCATTTTTAGGTTCAAGAAAAAAAAATGGGGAGATGGATAGTTTGGCCTAAAGTAAACTCAGATACCAGTTTAGGCATAAAAGAAGGATTAGTTCTCAAAGAAACCCTGTCCCTAAAGAGAATGAGATAGTGTTGACTAACCATAGGAGTTTGCTACTCATATACACTTCTTGCAGAGGTCAGAGCAGTCAGTAAAACTGCTTTCCATTTCCATGTTAAGAACTTCAAGTCAGCCACATTAGCTGGTTCAACTGAAGCAAGTATTAGCTTCTTTCACTAAAAATTAAGATCCCAAGGAAGGGCGACTGGTTTTCTTGGCAGCCTCTTTTGCAAACCCCCTTTCAAGAACATTTTGACATGAGAATACATTGAAAGAGGAGGATCCATAGGCAGACATGCTGAAATGGCTGATAAATGCACACCGATAGAGGAATAAAAATGGCCATAGGATAGCAATTCACACAAATATTGCAGAACCACAGAATAACTAGCTAGCCCTGAATGGATGCTGGTTATGTTGCTGCCACCAACTAGAAATCCTTTTACCTTTGCCAATATATGATTTTCTAGTACAAGGCTTCCTTGTCTCCATTAGTAACTGTTGCACATCCTCAGTAAACAGGTACTAATAAAAATTAAGACCCTATCATCCAGGCAGTCAACTGAAGTTGATTGATGCAGGGATATATCAAACATCCATGTTCCTGTGTGAGTAGATCTAATCTATGAGGAAGCTTGTGGCCACTTCTAAAAGAAGGGAGAGCTGTGGTTGCTTGGGTCAAAAAGGAGTCACCATAGTGATTCTGGGGGATTCCTTCTGAATTTTCAAAAGTACCCTGGATATTAGTGGAAAGGGTGGAAAAGCATATAGGAACATTCCTGTACAAGGAAATGAAAAGGCATCTGTCCTCCAGGCCTTCTTGCATGGAGTCCTAAAACAGAATCTTGCCAGTTGATTGTTCAGAGAGGAGGCAGAGAGGTCTACTTGAGGAAATCCCCACAGATGGATCAAATATTAGAAGACCCCAGATCTAGATTTCATTTGTGAGGGTCTGCTCTGGTCCTGCTCTGCTTGTCTGCCACACAATTTTGCTCTAAACAGAAAGTAGAATGCCTGCAGATTGAGAACATGCTGTGAAATTATATCTCAAACTAACATGGCTAGTCTGCAAATGGGGGTATGAGCCTGGTTCCTTCTTGTTTGTTGATGTACCACATGACTGTAGTATTGTCTGTAACTACCTGAAGAGGTCCACAATGGTAAAGAGAGAGTTGAATGCATTGATCAGCGTCATACCTCCCAACTGTGCCAAATTATTCGGGTTTTACCAAGTTTTGGGGTTCAAATAAAGGGGTGCCATGATTCCCGAGTGGCACCCCTTCATTTCTGATTTTTTTCTTTTGTTTCTTAATTTTCACATGGTTAGAGCTGACGTCATCACGTGTGCGATGATGTCAGCTCCGTCAGGGCTACTAGCCTATTTCCAGCTTTCCAATTTTTTTCGCTTGAGGTGTATACCAGGCGTTTATCCAGCTTTTGTTTTCTTTCACCTGTTTCCAGCTGGCCTGGCTGCTCAAATGTGAGCAGGAACAGCAACAAATGGCTGCTTTATGGATCATTGTTGGAATGAAGACTTGCAAGCAGGAACGGGTTGCTTTATGGATCATTGTCGGAGACTCCAAGTAAAGAAATAAGAAGTTATGTACCTACCATAACATTCCATGTTAGTTGTCTTCATCTCGCCTTCTTTCCTGCTGTTTGGGATCGGAGCTGATCCTTGGCTCTGACTCAGCCATCTTCAATAGCTCGAGAGCTGTTTACTGGCTCGAGGCTACCCCTTATCCCATAATGCCTAGCGATAGCTACCCAGATCTCATTTGAAATAGCTAAACCAGACATGAGAAAAAAAACAGTTATCAAAAAACTGGTTGTTCCATGCATTCTGATATCTAGAATAGGTTAGGAAGACCTGGTCAGAAGAATAACAATAAAAGAATACTCAGCCAGTGAAAAAAGAAACTCCTTTCAATCCACTAGGATGGAGGAAGGGACGCAAGAAAGAAGGCGAGATGAAGACAACTAACATGGAACATTATGGTAGGTACATAACTTCTTAATGTTAAGTTGTCTATCTCGCCTTCATTCTTGCTGTTTGGGACAGCGTCCATAGCACCTAACACCCTGGGTGGCTCAGTGGAACAGACTCTTCAGAACAGTGGAATCAAAGTCAGCTCTGCTCCGGGAGACCATATCCACCTTGTAATGAAAGATAAAGGTATGAAGGTTTGCCCACGTAGCAGCTGCACAGATGGAATCCATGGGCAACCTAGACTATAAGGCTACGGAGGTGGCTAACGCCCTAGTAGAATGACCTTTTGGTTTAATTGGTAACTCTTTGTTCCTTAACTGATAAATAAAAGTAATAGTGTGGGACAACCATCTGGATAAGGTCACCTTGGAAACTGGGAGACCTTGTTTGTTTAAGGCATAAGAAAGGAATAATTGGTCTGACTTTATTTCTTTAGTTCTGTGCAGGTAAAAATGCAATTGTCTATGAACGTCCAATTGGTGAAGTTTGTACTCTGCCTTGTTGCTATGATTTGGGAAGAACACAGGGAGATCTATAGATTGGTTTAAATTATTTTCTGAGCAGACTTTAGGAAGAAACAAAGGATTAGTCCTCAGAGCAACTCTGTCCTTGTGAAACACCAGATAGGGAGCACATACTGCCTGGAGTTCTGAGACATGCCTAGCTGAAGTGATAGCTACCAGAAAGAGTGTCTTCCAAGATAGAAACTTGATGGAGCAGGAAGCTGCTGGTTCAAAAGGGGGCAGAATTAAAGAAGTTAGGACTAAATTAAGGTCCCAAGGGGGAGGAGGATCTCTCACTGGAGGTCTAAGAAGAGATGTTCCTCTCAAAAAAGCTTTACAGAGCTTATGAGACATAATGGTAGAATCTGACCAACCAATATGAAAATTAGAAATGGCCGCTAATTGTACCCTAATCGTAGCGGAAGCGGCCCCGGAGTGAAACAGTTGTGTCAGGAATTCCAGAATTTCGTGGAGTGGGGCTGAGAAGGGATCCGCATTCCTAGACTCTGCCCAACAAGAAAAACATTTCCATTTGCTAGCATAAGTTTTTCTCATTGTAG
Source organism: Protopterus annectens (assembly GCF_019279795.1). Classification (NCBI taxonomy): domain Eukaryota; kingdom Metazoa; phylum Chordata; order Ceratodontiformes; family Protopteridae; genus Protopterus; species Protopterus annectens. The sequence goes on along the minus strand of NC_056745.1, from coordinate 466,881,602 downwards.
ACTTGTGAGAGGAGACGATAATCTCACGTACTGTTGGGAAAATGCTGGGAAGCCTGGCTAAGGTTGGAAGTGGAGCAACCAAGCTGTGAGCTGGAGAGTTTGGAGGGATTGATGCAACCCGCCTGATTGATGAATCAGGAGATCTGGAATTGGGTCCAGAGTCCAGGGTTGATTGAGAAGGTAATGGTGCAGGAATGGGAACCATATCTGTCGAGGCCAGTAGGGGGTAATGAGGATCATTTTGCAACCCAATGATTTTGCTTTCTGTATGAGTTTCGGCATCAGGGGAAATGGAGGAAAAGCATAAAGTAGTCCCTGAGGCCAATCGTGGACTAGAGCATCTCTGGGTATGTGAACTGGAAGTGGAAGAAGGGAGAGGTAGTTGCTGCATTTGCTGCTGAAGGGGGTGGCAAAAAGATCACAGCAAGGCTGTCCCCATTTGCGAAAAATAAGATCTGCAACTTCCTGATTCAGAGACCACTCGTGAGGCATGAGGATAGCTCTGCTGAGCCTGTCCACTATGACGTTGGATCTACCAGGGATGTGCGTCACAATCATAAAACATTTGGAGAAAATCGCCCACTGCCAAAGTCTGAGTGCTTCTCGACACAGGGGGTAGGATCTGGTTCCGCCCTGCTTGTTGATGTACCACACCACTGACATGTTGTCTGTTTGAATTGCAATGGTCTTGAAAGGAAGAGAGTCTTGAAGAGCTTGCAACACTAGGAGCACGGCTCTCATTTCTAGGACATTTATATGCAGATGGTACTCGTGAGGTTGCCAAGTACCTTGGACTGTCCTGCCCAGATAATGCTCCCCCTACCCTATCAGGGAGGCGTCTGTCGTCACTGTGGCTACCGGAGGGGGTTGTATGAAAGGTCTTCCCTGAGTAACTAATGGGGAAACCATACACCAAGAAAGGTGTCTTTTGCATGCCTCCATGATAAGGATCATGTGAGACATGGGTAGCTCTTGGAAGGACCACTGTGTGAAAAGAAGCCACTGAAGAATTCTTATGTGGAAGCATGCTAGTGGGATTATCAGAATGGCAGCTGCCATGGAGCCCAGAGTTTGAAGGACATACCTGACATGGATCCTTTTGCTCTGCATTAGAATTTGCACTTGTTGGCGAATTGTGGACACTCTTTCTAGTGGTAACCTTGCGAACATTTCCCTTGTGTTTAAGTCTGTTCCTATGTAAGTGATAGATTGACAGGGCAACAAGGCAGATTTTTCAAAATTTATTGTAATACCTAGTTGGGTGCAGGATGTGATTGTACAATCCCGCGCTTGTAGGAGTTGATGCCTGGTGGTAGCAGTGAGGAGCCAGTCATCTAGATATGGAAACACCTGGAATCCTTGACGTCTCAGGTGAGCCGTGACCACTGCCATGAACACCCTGAGGGCTGTGGTGAGACCAAAGGGCAGAGCTCTGAAATGGTAATGACTGGCCCCCACCTGAAAGTGAAGAAATCTCCTGGAGCATCTGTCCGTCTTGATATGGTAGTACGTGTCCTGAAGATCTATCGAGCACATCCAATTGTCCTGACCCAGAAAGGGTAGAATGGACTGTAGCATGACCATCCGAAATTTTGTTCTTTGTACAGACTTGTTTAGTCTGCTGAGATCCAGAATCGGTTTCCAGTACCCTGTCTTTTTTGGTACCAAAAAGAACCTTGAGTAAGTTCCGGATCCATACTGGTCTGCGGGAACTTCATGGATGGCTCTTTTTTCTAGCAGTTTTGAAACTTCTATTACTGCTTGCTCCTTCAGATTGGGTGGCACATCTAGAAAGATTTTCTTTGACTGTAAGGGGGGTTGATGGAAGGGAATTTTGTAACCTCCGGATATAATGGACTGTACCCATCTGTCTTTTGGTAAATTTGGCCAGGCTTTTGGGTACAGTGAAAGTCTTCCCCTGACTGCCTCCAGAGGTGAGCAGCCGGGCAACCCTTCAGGGATGCTGGAAGGGCTTATTAGAGAAAGATTCTCTGTTGCCCTGGTTTTGCGGACCATCTCTGCCACAAGGGCGGCGTCTATTATTATTGTTTCCCTCTCTGCCTCTGGAGGAAAAATCACTACGTGTGTCAGGCAAGGCTCCCTGAAATTTATGGAACCACATTTTCCCACTTTCTGACCCTTGGGGTAAGGTCTAGAGGGAGTGGAAAAACAGACTCCCATGGCAGAGAGTGTCTTGCCTTCTTGATCACACCTAGTCAACATGTCTTTCACCTGTGGCCCAAAGAGAAAGGAGCCATCAAAGGAAGTATTGGTGAAGGACACTCAAAAGGGTTCTGCAAAGTGACACAGCCACATCCACGCATGCCTCCTAAGGGCTACACTCGTGCCCGTGGCTCTACTTGCTCTATTGGCTGCATACGAAATGACCCTCATGGAGGAGTTAACTATAGAATTAAGTGTCGCTAGCTGGGAAGCTACTTTGGCTTGTGCTCCCTCAGCTGTAGGATCTTGAAGGATATCTCCAAGCTCTTTAAGGAGATCCCTTTGAAGTTGAGTAAAATGACATAGATAGTTTAGTGACCTCATGGAGAAGGTTGCTGAAGCAAACATTCACTTTCTGTACCTGTCCATCATCCTAGACTCCTTGTTAGGGGGATGAACAGATGAAGAGGTCTCTGCTAGCTCTTTTTTGGTGGCTGTTGCTGCCACCATGGAATCAATGGGCAAACCTTTAGAAAGGAATTGCTTATCCTGGGGGGCTGTAATAAATTTACCAGGTCTCCTTGGAGTTGGTTCCACTGTGTCCAGAGCTGACCAAACCTTATGAGCCACTACGGACATAAGTGGATCGAAAGGCAGAGAAACCCAGGAGGTGGAAGGTCAGGAACCAAAAGCATCCAGGAATACAGACTCATCCTGAGTAGGGGCTAGGGGATTCCAGTTCCCCCTCTGCCTAAGCATGTCCAGGATGTCTGAAAAGGAAACATCTTCAGAGAGGGATCTTGGGGACCCTTACGATTCATCTAAGTCTGTATCAGAAGTGACAGACACAGGGGAGTCAATGTGCTTCCTCTTGCACTTCCTCTTCCGAGGAGGCTCCTCCGAGTAATCAGGGGAGGCCTCAGAAGAAGTGGAAACACCCAATGAGGTGTCCTGGAGCATTTGTTCCCCACGCTTGGGGTCTGGAGGAGGAGCAGAGGTTGGCACAGGCACTACGGGGGATGGAACTGGTAGTGGAGCTGACTCGGGGGACAGCACATTCCACATGACCTCAAAGGCATCCCTGTCTCGAAGCAGAGAAAGCTCTGTTTCCAAAGAAATAGGAATCTTTCTCCACACAGAGAGGGATGGCTCCGAGGCCGATGTTGGAGCTGAGCTCACCTGCGCCAATGCTCCGAGAGGGAGAACAGGGTCGGACAAGGGTCCAATGCCACTTGCCCCCTTGGAGCCAACGAGGGAGCCTCGGCATCCAGATCCCTCGATGGAAGGTATCATTGAGGTAATTGGTGCCGACGTCGGAATCGAAGGGGATATGGTTATCGGAGCTGATGGTTCCACTACTCGAACCACAATGAACTCCGGCTCCAAACTCATTGGAGTCGGAGGAGGAACATCAAGTGAAGTGGACGAAGCTGATACCTCGAAGCTGATACCTGTTGAGGAGGGCTGCACAATAATTTAGCTAGTGCCTGCGACTTTAGCAACCTACTGACTACTCTCTCCACATCGTGATCCGACAGCCTAGAGGATCGAGAGAAGTGAGAGGATCGATGGCTATGCTCACTTTGAAGTAATGGAGACCAAGAAGCCGAATGCACCTACTCTAAGGAAGGGGACCTCAGCCTCTTGTAGCTCCGTGATGGCTCTGAAGCATCCGATGGAGCCGACAGGGAGGTTGTCTTGTCGGTGCCAGCCGGAACCAACTTAGAAGGTAAATCCTGCACAGGAGTCGGCTCCGTGGGTGGAGCCAACGGCTTAGTGGATTTTGGGGATTTCACTGGCTGTGAATTCTTTGCCAGAGAATCCTGGGGCTTTAACAGACCTCTAAGAATCAGTTTGTTCTTACGCTCCTGCAGGACCCTTGGACTAAAAGCATGGCAAATAGAACAAGAGTTCTGCAGGTGAACAGTGCCCAAACAGTAGAGGCAACTAGTGTGCCCATCTGTCAGAGACATTTTCTGACAGCATGAGTCACACTTCTTGAATCCAGAAACCTTAGCTTCCTTAGACATGACTGTACTAAAAAAAGGGAAGACTAAGTAAGTAAATACAGACAAAAAACAGTACTACACTAGACAAAACACACCAGTACTATCTATAACTATGAAGGAAATCTAAGATATAATATAATTAAATATATTATATATTTTTTTTTACAATAAGGGTAAAAAGAAGTAGGAGAGCCTCTAAGTTAAACGGCTAACCTAGAGCTGGGGGAGGGGCAGGGAACTCTCTAATTTAAATGAGTTCTGTCAAAAAGGGTAGAGACACTATAGAAAAAATAACTACAACACATATAACTAACTCTAAATAGAAAGGATACTAGAAAATTTAAATTCTAAGGAAAGTTTACACAAAAAGTTAAATATACGAGCCTGAGCCAGAAAAATGACACCCTCGCAACTGAAGTAGCAAACGAGATCTGGGTAGCTATCGCTAGACATTATGGGATAAGGGTTAGCCTCATGCCAGTAAACAGCTCTCAAGCTATTGAAGATGGCCGAGTCAGAGCCGAGGATCGGCTCCGATCCCAAACAGCAAGAATGAAGGCGAGATAGACAACTTAACATCTAACTTTTCAGTGTGTGTGTGTGTGTGTGTGTGTGTGTGAAAATGCCCCCCATTTAATACACCTGGTGGCTAGAGGTACTCAGGTTCAAACCCTGTACCTTAGGTACAGGGTAAAAAGAACCTAAAGTCCCTGGCCCCCACCACTTGTGAGCTTTCCCAGTTTTTTTGTGCTAAGAGGTTGAGAGCTTTGGTGAGAAGTGAGAAATGAATTCACTAAATGATAGCCATTACATTTCAGTCTTCTTATTTTTCAGGAAGCTGGTGATTTGGCATAGTAGTACTGTAGTGCATAGGGTCCTGGGTTCAATACTTGCTAGTGAAATGTATGGTGGTAACACATTTTATTCTAGCAACTTTACAAAATTAAACAAGCAATGTTTAAAATGTCTCCCTGGTAAGCCCCTGTCCAGGTTTTTTGTGCTAAGAGTTGAGAGCTATGGTGAGAAGTGAGAAGTGAGAATTGAATTTGTATTCCCCCATTATTGGCTTTGTTTCTCCAGGTTTTATGTGCTTAGAGGTTGAGAGCTATGGTGAGAAGTGAGAACTGAATTTGTATTCCCCCATTATTGGCTTTGTTCAGGTTTTTTGTGCTAAGAGGTTGAGAGCTATGGTGAGAAGTGAGAAATGAATTCACTAAATGATAGCCATTAAGTTTCAGTCTTCCTATTTTTCAGGAAGCTGCTGATTTGGCATAGTGGTATGTTGCTCTGACTGTAGTGCATAGGGTCCTGGGTTCAAGCTTGCTAATGAAATGCATGGGGGTAACACATTTTATTCTAGTGACTTTACAAAATTATACAATCAATGTTTAAAATGTGTCCCTGTTTTTTGACCTTTTGTCCCCCCCCCCCCCCCGAAAAAATGAAAAAAATGAAATTGAAAATAAGTGCAAGAAGCTGTGCAAGATGCCTATGGCTTACACTACTGTCATTCTATTTATAGTGTGGGTGTGGAAGTAGACGTTTATGATGGAAATGTTCTGAATTGGGCAGTTTTGTCATTATTGGTTCATGCATTTTGTTTCATTGCCTACAGTACAGCCAACTGGAAAATGTTCAAACAATAAATTTAAAATGCGCTGTATCTAACAAGTGTTGTATTATACAAGGAATACAATTTAATAAACTCAGGAAGGTGTATCAAAGAAAAGAACACATGTATGTTTCTTGTTTTGTGTGCAAGGGGCCAATGATTTGAAAACAGCCCAAAGGTAATCTTTATCCACCACTGGCCAGATGCATTTTCTATGGATGTGGTGTGGGTTTCAATGCTGTTTCAATGAATGTGAGTTTCAAGGGCAGAAAAGTTTTAATGCCAAGTCTATTTTCATTGTGAAACTCTCCAAACACAGCTGTAACTAAAGAACGAAATCCCGATGTAAAAGCCCAAGACCAAAGGACCACTGCTCGAACAAGGAGAAAAAAGTAGAATTTATTATCCAGAAATCACACAGAGCTCCAGAAATACAGACAGGTTTAGCGCTTTCATCTGCAAACAGGCAGACTTCCTCAGAACCAATTAACCAAGTATGATCCTCTCTTTTTAAAAACTGTTTGGCGCCAAAAACTTTTTTCTTTTTAAATTTAAAGAGCCATTGACATTGACATTTAATGCAACATAGCCACTATTTGATTACTGTTAAAACCATCGTGACTGCAACTGTCACGCATACAAAATAAAAACACACAATACACAGCCTATAAAAAATAATCATATGAATAAAAATATCTACAGGATAAAAAGTGATGTTACTAATGTATAAATCACACATAAATATACTAATAATTGATAAAAATGAGGAATATGTATGAACTACTACATATCCCAATTACTAACTAATCCAAAAATATAAGATTAACTGTGTCTTAAACTAATTTATTCCAATACTAGAAAGGGTTTGATACTTATACAATCGTTTAACCCTGGACTTGTGGTGGCATCACATAAAATTTGCCACTTACTCTCCAACATAGCTAAATATGCTTTCCAATTTCCTCCTCTCACTAGAACATCAGTGTGGTCAATAATAGTAAATATAAAGGAATGTGCAGGACCTCTCTCCATAATATGTTTACTTAAAGCATTATTGAGGTCCTTCCTTTTTATCTTATACAAATGTTCATAGATTCTGTTTTTAAACTTCCTTTCCGTCTTTCCGATGTAGTATGCCGAACAGGATATACAGGTAGCCAAATAAACCACTCTCATAGTGTTACAATTCCCATTCTTACTATATACATAAGTCCTGGTCATATTGTTTAACCTTATCACCTTGCAACCGTTGATGTATTTGCATTGACTGCAAGAACTACATCTCATAGTACCTTTGTTATAATTCCCAGACATATTCTCTCCTTTGTTATTTTCTAACATATTTTTCAAATTGGCTGATGTTTTAAAAACACATTTAGGATGATTACCTACAATACAACTAATATTGTCAGAAGTGGTCAAGATATCCCAATGTCTATACAGAATTTCTTTAACTAAATTCGTGTAAGGATTGAATCTAATCACACAAACATTATTACCCTTGTGCAAATCAATTTTATTGGAAGCAACAAAACACTTCCCTAATAGGGGTGGATATTTATTCCCCCATTCTTTCTTAACATAATTAAGGGTTTGAACTAACAAAGCTTTAGGGTATCCTCTATTCATAAACATGTGGTAAATAGTGTCAAGTTCCTTTTCCATGATGTCCCTAGTAGAAGACATACGTGCTGCACGTATACATTGTCCTTTAAACACGTTTTTAAAAATGTGTGAAGGAGGATTACTTCCATAATCTAAATAATCATTTGAGAAGGTCTCCTTCCTATATATTTTAGATTCAAAACCTTTACCATCGGTACTAACAAAAGTGTCCAAATAGGGAATCCCTTCATATTCTATTCTGTATGTAAATTTTAAAAAAATGGTCGTTTTGTTAATATATTCAATAAACTTCTTGATATCATCCACAGGTCCTTTCCATAATATAAATAAATCATCCAAATATCTAGTGTACAAAACCATGTTCTTGTAAAAATCACTAGAGAAGATGTATTCAGATTCCCACTCAAGCATGACGAGGTTAGCAAAAACAGGGGCACAAGAGGCCCCCATCGCAACTCCTCTGATCTGTCTAAATAGTTCCCCCTGAAATTGGAGGTAGTTGTGGTCTAAAACCAACCCCATCATGTCTACTATTAGGTTGATCTTGTCCCAACTGGGTTCTGAATACTTACGCAAACTATTGCAGAAGTATTCTAAACCTGCTTCCTTGGGGATACAAGAAAAGAGATCCACCACATCCACTGTAAGAAAAATTAAACCACTATCCCATAATTCTGGGGTTAATTTCCCAAGAAAATTCCATGAATCTTTAGTTAAATGTGTTACATTTTGATATACATGCTTAGTCCAGTGGTCAATGGTAACCCCAATATTAAATGTCTTAGAATTGGAGCCTGATATGATAGGCCTAAAAGGAGGTTTTTCTAAGCATTTATGTATTTTAGGAATGCCTATAATATTAGCCATTCTAGGATATTCCACCCTTAAAAATTGATATATTTCATTAGTTATACGATTGTCTAACAAGTATTCCTCTATGGCTAGATCGATCCTCTTGTACCCAATATTAACTTGATTTAAAGAGACCTCTTCATAATTTCCAGACAAGTGTAGAATGTTGTAAATTTCTATGTTATAATCATGGCTGTTGAAAATGACTAAACCTCCTCCTTTGTCTGGTTTCATAATTCTGATATTTTTATTAACCAGAATATTGTCCAGACATCTTCTCTCTCCTATAGTTAAATTGTCCTTATATAGGTTACCATAATCCTTGTTAATTTTAATGTTGTTGTATAAGTAATATAAATCCTTACGTACTAGTTTTTCATAGTGACCTACTTGTGGATTGTACGCTGGTACATATACACTTTTCTTAGATAGTTTGTTATTACAATCTACCCTAAGATTATTGTCCCCATTCTCACTAAATTGAATAGCCAAATTCAATCTACGACTAAATAATTTTATTTCCTTAATCATATCCACTATGTTAAACCTCGCGGTTGGTATGAATTTCATCCCTTTGCTAAATAGGGTACAAAATTCCTGATTAACCTCAATTTCAGTAAAATTATACACATTGAACCCATTGTGAGTGTGTATAATTGGGTAGTTCTTATTCGTGCATGAAATCTCTTCAGTATTTACAACATGGGGACTAGAATCAACATCATGAATTGGTGTACTAGATGTATTCCTATCCTTCAGCTTAACCTCTGAGATAGCTACATTTTTATCTTTATTTATTACCTCCTTCTGTATTGTTTGGGGGCTGGGAAGAATCTTCCCCCTTGAAAATTCGTGTCATTCTCATATCTTCCCACCCTATCTCTACCCTGATGTTCATAATCGTTGTCATGACTACTTCTGTCATTAGGCCATACATATGCCATACAATTTTTGTATAAGTCTATATCCCTCTCTATTTTTTTATATTTCCAATTGTATATTGCTGAAACCTTGTTTTCTGCTATTGCAAACTGTTTATGATACAGTTCATTCCATTGTTCAAAGCTAGTATCCTGTATAATATCTTCATTTAAATTCTCTATCTCTTTAATTAATATTGACATTTTTTCCTCATTGTATTTTATAAGTTTCCTCATGTACATATATCCAAACTCATCAAACATATTATTAAAATCTTTAGTAGTCGTGCTGTTATACTCTAAACCCAAAGGTAGTTTGAAAAATCTAAGTCCCTTTGGTACAACCTGCAAGCTTAAACATTGTTCTAAGTATGCATTGTCTATCTTAATGCTTTTTATGTTAACCAATTTCTTACCCAGAGCATATATTTTCGTTTTGATAGAATCACCAGATGTACTTATATGCTTCTTATAATGTACACCATTAATACCATCCTTTTTAAAAACAAAACCATCGTATAAAAACAAATCAATAGTGTCAATATTATGACGTTTATTTGTGTCCGTATTTAAATGTCCTTTACTGTTAATAGCAGTCAGTTTTTCACAAGGACTGGATATTTTATCGCCATTTACAGTACCTTTAGATGCCTCAGCCTTTTTGGCCATAGAAGAATAAGTTCTCATAGTTTCCTGATGCTTCGGTTTCGCTCCCGTTCTCCAAGTTTCCTCTTCAGAATGAAATAAGCTGAAGTCAAACATAAATTCAGCTTCCGGAGATAAGTTAATATTAACCTCCTTTGAAGCTTGCCGTTTACATTGTAAAGGCATAGAACATATAGGGTCAGTTTGTTGCTGTCCATTCGGAATATCAGCGGAATTGTTAATTCCAGATGTAATATTGTCAGTAGCTTTAACAATATTGGGGCATGGATTAACTAAAGGACTCTCCGTAACAGCCCCCTGCTTCACAGTCTCAGCCAAGTTGCTGACCAAAATAAGTAATTTACTCACATCCGCTTGTAGCGAAGTGACTTCCGCACATAAAGTAACGAACTCTTCCCTGTCCCATAAAGCCGGCGGTGAATCGGTTATCTGATGAAGTCCTAGAGTAAGGGACGAAAACGCATGTGATTTTGTTCAATAAAAGCGTTCAAGTATGTGGTTGGTGTCACTTTCGTGTGCTGAATTGGAAACAGTATCGCATTCCACTCTATGGCTTTTTTTGTTTGGATTGTTTGGTTATTAGTGAAAAGCCACACTTTTTTGGTTTCTTTACATACAGAATAGAATATGAAGGGATTCCCTATTTGGACACTTTTGTTAGTACCGATGGTAAAGGTTTTGAATCTAAAATATATAGGAAGGAGACCTTCTCAAATGATTATTTAGATTATGGAAGTAATCATCCTTCACACATTTTTAAAAACGTGTTTAAAGGACAATGTATACGTGCAGCACGTATGTCTTCCACTAGGGACATCATGGAAAAGGAACTTGACACTATTTACCACATGTTTATGAATAGAGGATACCCTAAAGCTTTGTTAGTTCAAACCCTTAATTATGTTAAGAAAGAATGGGGGAATAAATATCCACCCCTATTAGGGAAGTGTTTTGTTGCTCCCAATAAAATTGATTTGCACAAGGGTAATAATGTTTGTGTGATTAGATTCAATCCTTACACGAATTTAGTTAAAGAAATTCTGTATAGACATTGGGATATCTTGACCACTTCTGACAATATTAGTTGTATTGTAGGTAATCATCCTAAATGTGTTTTTAAAACATCAGCCAATTTGAAAAATATGTTAGAAAATAACAAAGGAGAGAATATGTCTGGGAATTATAACAAAGGTACTATGAGATGTAGTTCTTGCAGTCAATGCAAATACATCAACGGTTGCAAGGTGATAAGGTTAAACAATATGACCAGGACTTATGTATATAGTAAGAATGGGAATTGTAACACTATGAGAGTGGTTTATTTGGCTACCTGTATATCCTGTTCGGCATACTACATCGGAAAGACGGAAAGGAAGTTTAAAACCAGAATCTATGAACATTTGTATAAGATAAAAAGGAAGGACCTCAATAATGCTTTAAGTAAACATATTATGGAGAGAGGTCCTGCACATTCCTTTATATTTACTATTATTGACCACACTGATGTTCTAGTGAGAGGAGGAAATTGGAAAGCATATTTAGCTATGTTGGAGAGTAAGTGGCAAATTTTATGTGATGCCACCACAAGTCCAGGGTTAAACGATTGTATAAGTATCAAACCCTTTCTAGTATTGGAATAAATTAGTTTAAGACACAGTTAATCTTATATTTTTGGATTAGTTAGTAATTGGGATATGTAGTAGTTCATACATATTCCTCATTTTTATCAATTATTAGTATATTTATGTGTGATTTATACATTAGTAACATCACTTTTTATCCTGTAGATATTTTTATTCATATGATTATTTTTTATAGGCTGTGTATTGTGTGTTTTTATTTTGTATGCGTGACAGTTGCAGTCACGATGGTTTTAACAGTAATCAAATAGTGGCTATGTTGCATTAAATGTCAATGTCAATGGCTCTTTAAAAAGAAAAAAGTTTTTGGCGCCAAACAGTTTTTAAAAAGAGAGGATCATACTTGGTTAATTGGTTCTGAGGAAGTCTGCCTGTTTACAGATGAAAGCGTTAAACCTGTCTGTATTTCTGGAGCTCTGTGTGATTTCTGGATAATAAATTCTACTTTTTTCTCCTTGTTCGAGCAGTGGTCCTTTGGTCTTGGGCTTTTACATCAGGATTTCGTTCTTTATTTTCATTGTGAGATAGTATTGCTTTGTTTATCAGATGTATACTAGTGTTTGTGCATTGTTGTGCTGTAAAATGTAAAAATAAAATCCAAATAATCATTGTAGAAGTAAAGCAGTATGCACACATTGGTGTTTATGGTAAATGGGGCAAAACAGCCAGATAATGGGACATTGGAAAGGCTGCAGGGGGACTCTGGTGCAATATTTTGGTTGTCTATTCTTCAGTTTGCATTTGAAAGTTGGTATCCCACAATTCCATTGGAGTGGGTGTGTATGCAAATTAGATGTTAATCAGCATACAGATTTGTACCTCTTGAGAGGTATGATCAGGGTAAGTGTCTCCTTGATATTTATATGCTTGTATCTGCCCTTGGTATCCCAAACACAGCCTGCACTTTTATTCTTCATGAAACTGCTCCCCAAGCAAAGATTGAAATGTCTGTGCTAACTGACTGTTTTGTAGCAGGAAGGGAGAAAAGGAGATCTGTATTTAATGATATCTGTTGTCTCCACCAAAAGATTTATTTTCTGACAAACTCTAGCACTGGGATTTCAAAAGATAAAGGATGTTGATGCTAGGAACAAAGAGATTTTAGATACCACTGTAACTTTCTCATGTGGAGTCTTGCCAGGGATATTATGAGATTCATAGATGCCATGAGACCCAAAATTGTGAGGTATTCCTCTCGCAGTGACAGACGTAGGAGTGGAAAACCTTTGAAACAGCTCTAGATAAAGATCTATTTTTTCCTGTGGAAGAAAAGCGCTTTGAACTGAGGCGTGTAGTTGACATCCAAGAAACAGAATCCTGTTTGAAAAAGTCAAGAAAGACTTTTGAATATTCTCTTGGAATCCTGCTTTATGTAAAAGATCTCTCACTCAAGAGACATAATACTTACACCTTGAAAAAGACTCTGCATAGATAAGCAAGTTGTCTAAATATGGGAAAATTTGGATACACTGTAACCTGCTGTGATGTCTCCTTTCTGGGCAAGTAATCAAGGAGCCTGAATCCTCACCACTGACACTGGGGAGGGACATTCACTTGGAACAAAAATAGATACACCCAGTATTTCCAGATGCAGCTCTCTGAATCAAGCACAATATTCCTTAACAGCACACAAGGAACACATTCAGCCTGGGGGTCTGGGTTTCTCTCTCTGTCTCTCCCCAGGTCCCCAGTAAGGCTCCTGTTAAGGTTTAAATAAATACTTCAGTCTCCTGGCAGATCAAAGTACAACCTTTTATTTAAGTACAAAACACACATGTACAGGAGACAGTACTCAGAAGGTCATGTCTCCCCGAACAGAGGATTGCATAGACATAAAAATTCTTATCAGAGTAATAAACTTTATCTATAAGACCATTGCTAACATCCAATAGAAACTATCTGGTCAGTGCATTTCATCCATCAGATCACTACTATATATATCCAATAGGAAAGAGACAAGTTTTAGGAAATATACATTATGTCCTTGTTATCTATGTTTTGACCTAATAAGGAATAAGTTTCCTTTTTACTACGTGGCTAACAAGAAATGCTGCCTCAGTCTCAGGAAAACGAAACTTAACAAATTTAACATTCTGTACTTTTCCATGGCTTCGGGATACCTTTGCAATTATGTACACCAGCCTGCTAAAACACATGCATTTTTACTTTAATCCTTTACAGTCCCCCCTTTGATGCTTAGAAAGCATCACACCAAAACTACCTTTCATAGACCAAAAATGTTGTCATACATTTTACCAAATCCTTCAAAGGCTGTCTTTTCACTTTCATTTCCCATGGTGCTTTTATTAACATGCTTCGTAAATGGCACATTTTCAAAATTACTGACATGCATATTCTATAATGCAATGTTAAATCAGGATGCAATAATTAGAAGTTATGTCCTTACCATAACGTTCCATGTGGAGTGTTCATCTCGCCTTTGTTCTTACACCTGGGTTTGGAGCCGATCCTCGGCTCCGTGTCGGCCGCTTGGCAAGCTCTGCATCAAGAAGAAGCTCGAGACCAACCTAACTCCCACAATCCCCCTCTGCCTTTACCTCAGATCTAGTTTGCAAGCAAACCAGAAGTCAACAGAAAGAATAACACATTCATGCCAAGAAGAACATAACTGAAAAGAAACATATACATATATATATATATATATATATATATATATATATATACATATATACACAACCACTGCGTAAGGCAGAAGCAGAAGAAACCAAACCAGACACCAAATTGAACGTTCTTCCTGAGGGTGGGAGGGTGGGAATGTAAGAACAAAGGTGAGATGAACACTCCACATGGAACGTTATGGTAAGGACATAACTTCTAAATGTGAGAGTGTTCAATCTCGCCGTTTGTTCTTACACCTGGGTAGCGTCCCTAGCTCCATGTTCCTGAGGAACTCACGGGAGAACGTTCTTGAGCACAGTGGAACCAAAGGTTGCCCTGTCCCTAGAAACCCTGTCTACCTTGTAATGATAAATGAATGTATGTGGTTTAGACCAAGTGGCAGCTGCACAAATAGTGTCTAATGGTAGGCGAGCTGCATGAGCCAGGGATGTAGATACCGATCTTGTAGAGTGCCCCTTGGGTTTGACAGGTAAAGTTTGTTCCGAAGCAGCATAAACAAAAATAATGCAATCAGTTAGCCATTTGGAAAGGGTTCGTTTAGTAACTGCTATACCTTTCCTGCTGTCTGCAAAGGCTACAAAAAGTTGATCTGTTTTCCTGTGATCCTTTGTTCTATCCAAGTAAAATCTAAGTTGTCTATGAACATCCAACTTGTGTAACATATATTCCAACTTATTGGAGTGGTTTTTGAAAAAGGTAGGGAGCTCAATGGATTGATTAATGTTATTAACGGAGCAAACTTTGGGGAGAAAGGACAGATTAGTGCGAAGAGATACTCTATCAGAGTGAAAGATCAAATAAGGGTGTTTAATAGAAAGAGCCTGAAGCTCTGACACCTGTCTGGCCGATGTAATGGCCACCAAAAAGAGGGTCTTCCACGACAAATATTTCAAAGGACAAGAATAAGAAGTTATGTACCTACCATAACGTTCCATGTTAGTTGTCTTCTCTCGCCTTCTTTCTTGCTTGATGGGTTCGGAGCCGATCCTCGGCTCCGACTCGGCACTTGCTTTAGCTCGAGAACTCCTTTTACCAGCTCGAGGCAGCCCCATATCCCATGATGCAAGGCAGTAAGTACCCAGATCTCGTTTGTTGACAAAGGGCAATAACACCAAGCATAAAAATACTTCCCAAAGGAAGAAGAAACTTACAGATGGAAAAAGGACCATGTCTGAATGGTCTTTAGCATTATAGTTTCTTATACAAGGTCTGTCCAGGCCAGGGGGAAGGAGGGAGGGTCGCAAGAAAGAAGGCGAGAGAAGACAACTAACATGGAACGTTATGGTAGGTACATAACTTCTTAATGTTAAGTTGTCAATCTCGCCTTCATTCTTGCTTGATGGGACCGCGTCCCTAGCACCTCTATCCTGGGTGGCTCAATGGAACAAACTCTTGAGGACTGTAGAGCCAAAACTGGCTCTGTCCCTGGAGGCCAAGTCCAATTTGTAATGGGAAACAAAAGTGTGAGGAGTGGCCCAAGTGGCGCTGCACAAATAGTGTCCAAAGGCAGTCTAGCTTGAAAAGCTGTAGAAGTAGCTAAACTCCTAGTTGAATGTGCTTTAGGTTTTGAGCACAGCTGTTTTCCCCTGATCGTATAAATTTCAGTGATGACCGAAGAAAGCCATCTGGACAAAGTCACTTTAGAAACAGGAAGGCCTTTTTTATTATCCGCATAGGAAACAAAAGTTGATCAGATTTTCTAAATTTTTGTTCTGTCCAAATAATATCTAAGCTGACGGTGGACATCAAGATAATGTAGCTTTTGTTCAGCTCTATCTGAATAGTTAGGAAAAAATACAGGGAGATCAATAGATTGATTCAGATTGTTTTTCGAAGCGACCTTAGGTAAAAAGGATGGATTAGTTCTCAAAGATACTCTGTCTTTGTGAAAAATCAAATAGGGGGTCGAACCGAAAGAGCATGAAGTTCAGACACCCTCCTGGCAGATGTAATAGCCACTAGGAATAAAGTTTTCCAAGAAAGATATTTCAGGGAACAAGAAACAGCTGGCTCGAAGGGGGGAAGAATCAAGGATGTCAGCACTAAATTTAGATCCCACTGAGGAGGAGGATTCCTGATTGGAGGCTTTAGTAGGAAAATTCCTTTCAAGAAGGCCCTGCAGAGCCTATGGGACATAATATTATGATCTGCTATCCCGACATGAAAATTAGAAATAGCAGCCAACTGAACTCTGACTGTGGAAGAAGAGGAGCCTGCATGAAAAATCTCTGCTAAGAAGTCCAGAACTGCCTGAACAGGGGCAGTAAAAGGATCAATATTTTGGGCCTTAGCCCAATAAGAGAAACGCTTCCATTTGCTTGTGTAAATCCTCCTGGTAGAGGATTTTAGTGAAGTTACTATGATATCTCTAACTGGGTTAGAGATCAAAGGAAGCCTGGCTAAGGAAGGAAGTGGAGCAACCATGCTGTGAGGTTGAGAGAAGGGATTGACCGGTGCAGCTGACCGGATTGGTGAATCAGTAGATCTGGCACTGGGTCCAGATGCCACGGCTGCACCAAAAGGTGATGATGGAGGAACGGGAACCAAACTTGTCGAGGCCAGTAAGGGGCAATGAGAATCAATTTGGCTCTCAAAGCGGTAGCTTTCTGGATCACCTGAGGGATCAGAGGAAATGGAGGAAGGCATAAAGAAGTCCCTGGGGCCAATCCTGGGTCAGAGCGTCTCTGGGGATGGCCTGATAGAGGGAAGAGGCTGAAGAAGTCTGGACATTTGCTGTTTTGGGGAGTAGCAAAAGATCGCAACATGGACGACCCCATTCCAGAAAAATCTCTTCCGCTATGGATTGCTTGAGAGACCACTCGTGAGGCATGAGAATAGCTCTGCTCAATCTGTCCGCTATAATGTTGGTTTTCCCAGGGATATGCGTTGCTACCAGAAACCGATGAGAGGAGATCGCCCATTGCCATAGTCTGAGCGCTTCGACACAAGGGGTAGGACTTGGTTCCGCCCTGTTTGTTGATATACCAAACTACAGACATGTTGTCTGTGTGGACTGCAATTGTCCCTACGGGAAGAAAGTCGTTGAGGGCTTGCAACGTTAAAAGCACTGCTCTCATCTCCAGGACATTTATGTGCAGATGGTACTCGAACGGTTGCCACGCCCATGAACCATCCTGCCCTGATAATGACCCCCACCCGATCAGGGAGGCATCCGTGGTGACAGTGGCTATCGGGACGGAGGTACAAAGCACCTGCCTTGGTGAACCTGAGACGATGTGATCCACCAAGCAAGATGTTCTTTGCATGTTTGTGTCACCAGAATCTGGTGACGCATTGGGAGTTGCTGGTATGACCACTGTGTGAACAGCATCCACTGAAGGAGGCGCATGTAGAATCGAGCCAGGGGAAGAAGAGTAATGGCCGCAGCCATGAGACCTAATACCTTCAGAACCATTCTGGCCTGTACTTTCTTGCTGGCCAGAATGATCCTGACATGAGTCTGAATGTCTGAAACTCTTTGTTCTGTAAGGGTAGCTGACATCCGAACAGTGTTTAAGTTTGCCTATGAAGGTAATAGACTGGCAGGGCGATAAGGATGACTTTTCGAAGTTGACTGAGATGCCCAAATGAGAACAAAGGTCTATTGTGTAATCCCTGGCTTGTATAAGCTGATGCCTGGTGGTGGCTGACAGGAGCCAGTCGTCGAGATACGGAAACACCTGGAATCCTTGACGTCTCAGGTGAGCCGTGACCACTGCCATGCATTTGGTGAACACTCTGGGGGCTGTAGTGAGACCAAAGGGCAGGGCTCTGAACTGGAAGTGACTGGACCCCAGTCGAAAGCGGAGAAATCTCCTGGAGCGTCTGTGAATTTTGATGTGACAGTACGCATCCTGAAGATCTATTGAGCACATCCAGTTGTCCTTCTGTAAGAAGGGCAGAATTGACTGAAGAGTGACCATTCGGAATCTTGTCTTCCTGACAGACTTGTTGAGTCTGCTGAGATCCAATATTGGTCTCCAGTCTCCCGTCTTTTTGGGGACCAAAAGAACCTTGAGTAGATTCCGGCTCTGAATGGTCTATTGTAACTGGCTGAATGGCTCTTTTTGCAGTAGTTTTGCGATTTCTAACTCTGCAATCTCCCTTAGACCGGGTGGTACATCTGGAAGGGAACTTGAGGGAAGGGACTTTCCTCGAAAGGAATTATGTAACCCTTGGATATGATCGACTGTACCCATCTGTCTTGAGTGAGGGAATGCCAGGCTTCTGGGTACAGTGATAATCTTCCCCCGACTGCCTCCAAGGAGGGACAGCCGGGCAACACCTCAGGGATGTTGAAAGGGCTTATCAGAGAGAGGCTCCCTGTTTCCCTGGTTCTTCGGACCCCTCTGCCTCTAGAGCGGCGTCTGTTGTTGTTACCCCCTCTGCCTCTAGGGGTAAACTGACCATGTGAATCCGGCGTGACTCCTTGGGATTTACGGAACCACATCTTCCCACCCTTCTGTCCTTTGGGATAAGGCCTAGAAGGGGTGGAAAAACGGACTCCAACAGCAGAAAGAGTCTTGCCGTCCTGCTCACACCTGGTCAAGGTCTCCTTCACCTGAGGGCCAAACAAAGCTGACCCATCAAAGGGAGAATTTGTGAAGGACGCCTTAAAGGGATCCATAAAATCACATAGCCGCATCCAGGCTTGGCGTCTAAGAGCCACACCTGTGCCTGCGGCTCTACTCGCTCCATCCGCAGCATAAGATATTAGCCGCATGGAGGAGTTAGCTATGGAATTGAGGGTTCCTAGCTGCGAAGCAATCTTTCTTGAGCCCCTGCAGCTGTAGGATCCTGAACTACTTCTCCCAGCTCCTTCAGGATATCTCTCTGGAGTCTGGTGAAGTGACAAAGATAATTCAGCGACGCATAGCAAAGGTCGCTGAGGAAAACATCCGCTTGCATACCTATCCATGGTCCTAGAGTCCTTATTAGGAGGATGGACGGCACGGAAGGATCTGCAAGTTCCTTTTGGTGGCCGCAGCCACCACCATGGCATCAGCGGGACACCCTTGGTAAGGAATTCTTTGTCACTAGGGGCAGTGATAAATTTAGAAGGCCTCCTAGGAACTGGCTCTACAGAGTCAGGAGCTGTCCACGCCTTCGTGCAATAACCTGCATAAGGGGTCGAAGGCGAAGACACCCAGGAGGTGGAGGGCCGAGATCCAAACGCCTCTAGGTATACTGACTCATCCTCAGAGGGATTGTTGGTGGGCCAGTTTCCCCTCTGTTTCAGAAGTTCTAGGAGTTCTGAGAAGGAGACATCCTCAGAGGGGATCTAGGGATCCCTCTGACTCATCAAAGTCAGTATCCGAAGTGACAGACTCGGGAGTCTACATGCTTCCTCTTACAAGTCCTCTTCCTAGGAGGATCTCCCGAAACATCAGGAGAATCCTCGGAAGAGGGGGAAATTCCCAATGGGGAAACCTGAGGCGGAGGATCTCTGGGTCCTGTAGCAAGAGAAGTGGCAGAGATGTCAACAGGTACTATAGAGGGAGGAGCTACGGGAACAGACTGCTGACTGATACCAGTGGCCAGTACACTCTTCATTACCTCGAATGCTCCCCTCCCAGGCAGGTCCGAGAGAACCCGCTCCGAAGAGCTAGGAACTCCCGGGACCACCGAAAGGGAAGTCTCCGAGGCAGATGTCGGAGCCGAGCTCACCAAGGCCGAGGCTCCAAGGGGAAGAGCGGGCTCAGACAAGGGTCCGATGCCACTCACCCCCTCGGAGGAGACCGTGGAAACCCGACCACCGAATCCCTCTAAGGAAGAGGAGATAAGAGTAGAGGCTGAAGGAACAGAAGGGGGTATCCGTCCTCCAGCCGTAGCAGTAACCATGCCCGAAGACTCCAACTCCAAACTCTGGGGTAGAGTTGAAGGAGGAACTGTAACAGGGTGTGGACCAACAGTCGTCTGCTGAGACGGACTGTGTAGCATTTGGGCCAGTACCTGTGACTTGAGTAATCTACTGACCACTCTCTCTAGGTCATGATCTGACAACCTGGATGACCTTGAAGATCGGCTCCGATGGCTCCGTTCCGATAGAAGAGGCGAAGCCGGAGCTGAAAGTATCGGCTCCAAGGAAGGAGACCTTGACCTCTTCCTGGAATGAGCCATCGGAGCCGATACTACAGATCCTGTCGGCGCCGACTTAACGGAGCCGACAGAACGTCTCGATGTATCGGCTCCAGCCGGAGCCGACACAGCCACCAAAGTAACGGTGTCGGAGCCGATCGGAGCCGACACCGATGCCTGTGCCACATGGGTGTCGGAACCGATCGGAGCCGACATCGAAGTGGTCAAAACAGATTCGGCACCGATAGCCATCGGCCAAAGCTTTGTCGAACCAGAATCGGCTCCAGCCGAGCCGATCTCGACTCAATACGAGTCGGAGCCGAGGCCGCAGGCTTAGAAACAGAAGCCTGGGCCTTGGCAGGTTTAGTTGATTTTGGTGGAGCCGACTTAGCCGGAGAGCCCTCCGGCTTAAGAAGGCCCCTAAGAATCAACTTATTACGTCTCTCCTGCAGGACTCTCTGGCTGAAGGAGTGACAAATAGCACAGGAGTCCTGCAGGTGAAGAGGGCCCAGACAATACAGGCAAGAAGTGTGACCGTCTGTCAGAGACATCTTCTGACAGCACGAGTCACACTTCTTAAAACCCGAGACCCTCTCCTTAGACATAGTGTTGAACACACACACACACAACACCAGTCTAAATTAACTTACACAAATACCAAAAAGGTATTCTATAAAATCCAACACACACACACCCTAACAGGGGGGGGGATGGGATAGGGAAAAAATTGACTAACAAAAAATTAAAGGAGACAGGAAAAATTCTGTCAGAAAGGGTAGAATATAACTTAAACTATCAATAAAAGAGTTTTTTTGACTAAAAAAGGGGCTTGAATCACAAAAGTGAACAACTTACCAGGAGCTGGTAAAAAGAAGACCTCCCAAGCGAAGCGGCAAACGAGATCTGGGTACTTACTGCCTTGCATCATGGGATATGGGGCTGCCTCGAGCTGGTAAAAGGAGTTCTCGAGCTAAAGCAAGTGCCGAGTCGGAGCCGAGGATCGGCTCCGAACCCATCAAGCAAGAATGAAGGCGAGATTGACAACTTAACATGAGGCTGGTTCAAACGGTGGTAGCATCAACTTAGATAATAGAAGGTTCAAGTTCCAAGGTGATGTAGGAGTTCTAACTGGTGGTCTAATATGGAAAGTTCCTTTCAGAAAGGCCTTACAAAGTCTGTGAGCCATAATAGGAGCCCCACATTCTTCCACATGAAAGTTGGAAATGGCAGCCAATTGCACTCTCAAAGTGGCAGGAGAAGCTCCTTGGTGGAACAATTCGGTCAAAAACTCCAAGATCTTATTTAAAGGAGCTATAACAGGGTCCAATTGCTGTGTATTTGCCCAGTGAACAAAACGCTTCCATTTACTAGTGTAAGTCTTTGTAGTGGAAGCTTTATGAGAAGCCACTAGTATATTCTGAACTGCAGGCGAAAGAAGATCAGACCTGGCTAAATAGGGAAGCGGAGCAGCCAAGCTGCTAGTCTGAGTGAAAGTAGCGAGGGGTGGGGAGCCCCTGACGAGTGGGTCAGTAGATCCGGCTCCGGGTCCAGGATCCAGGGTTCCCAAATGCGGTGTGCCAGAAGAAAGGGAAACCAGATTTGACGAGGCCAGAATGGGGCAATGAGGATAATCGTCCTTTGCAGGTTGTTGGCTTTCTGCAGAAACTTTGCAATCAGGGGAAAGGGAGGAAAAGCGTAAAGGAGACCCAGGGGCCAATCATGAACCAGAGCATCCCTGGGGACTTCCCCTGGAGGGGGTAATAGGGCAAAATAGCTCCTGCATTTGGCGTTCATTGGAGACGCAAAAAGATCGCAGGAAGGCTGGCCCCATTTGCGAAAAATCTCCTTCGCAACTGACTGTTTGAGGGACCACTCGTGAGGCAACAGGATTGCTCTGCTCAACCTGTCGGCTATGACGTTGGATGACCCCGGGATGTGCGTTGCTATCAGAAAGCGACCCGTGGACTCCGCCCATTGCCAGATTCTCATGGCCTCTCTGCATAGCTGATAAGACTTGGTTCCCCCTTGTTTGTTTATGTACCAGACTACGGACATGTTGTCCGTCTGAACTGCAATAGTCCCTAGAGGAAGAAGGGGAGCAAAGTGTTGCAACGCTAGAAACACTGCCCTCAACTCTAGAACATTGATGTGCAGATTGTACTCTAAATTGGTCCATTCGCCTTGGACTGTCTGTCCCTGAAAGATGCCCCCCCACCCTATCAGGGAAGCGTCCGTGGTCACCGTAGCTGTCGTGGGTAGCACAAATGGTCTTCCGCTGGAAAGATTGCAAGTCCGGAGCCACCAGGCTAGGTGTGATTTGCATGTCTTTGTGATTAGAATTTCGTGTGTCAGAGGTAGCTGTTGGAACGACCATTGTGCAAACAGTAGCCATTGTAGAACTCTCATGTGCAGTCTTCCCAAGGGTATCGCAATGAGAGAAGCTGCCATGAGACCCAAAACCTTCAGAACCAGCTTTGCTGGGGATTTTCTGGATGACAGAAGAAGAGATATGTGGCTTTGTAGTGAGGCTATCCTTTCTGGAGGAAGTCTTAGAATTAAACAACGCGTATCCAATTCTGCTCCTATGAATGAGATATGCTGTGATGGCTGTAGTAAAGATTTTTCGAAATTTACGGAAATTCCGAGATGAACACAAAGCTGTAGTGTGTAATCCCTGGCCTGAATCAGTTGACGTTGGGTGGCGGCAGAAAGGAGCCAGTCGTCCAGATACGGAAACACCTGGAATCTCAGGCGTCTCAAGTGAGACGCTACCACTGCCATGCATTTGGTGAAAACCCTGGGGGCTGAGGTCAGACCAAAGGGCAGGGCTCGAAACTGAAAATGACTGGCTCCCAGCCGGAAGCGCAAGTGATCCCTGGACGCCCTGGCCATTTTGATGTGGTAGTATGCGTCCTTCAGATCTATTGAGCACATCCAGTCGTCCTTCTGTAAAAATGGAAGGATCGATTGAAGCGTGACCATCCGGAACTTTTCTTTCTTGACGAAGGTATTGAAATTGCTTAGGTCCAGAATTGGCCTCCAGTCCCCTGTCTTTTTTGGAACTAAAAAGAACCTTGAGTAAGTTCCGAATCCTCTTTGGTCCGCTGGGACTGGTTGGATTACTCTTTTTTCTAGCAGCTTTGAAATTTCTATAGCTGCAGGGCCTCGCAGATGGGGCGGCACATCTGGGAGTCTTTTCTGCGGAATTGGGGGCAATAGGAAGGGTATTCTGTAGCCTCTGGTAACAACACTTTTTACCCAATTGTCTGATGTAAGACTTTGCCAGGCCTGAGGGTATAAAGCTAAGCGACCCCCGACTGCCTCCAGAGCAGGACAGGTGGGCCTCCTCTCAGGAGTGCTGGAAAGGTTCCCCAGGGGGTGTATCCCTGTCACCTTGGTTTTGCAGACCCCCTCTGCCGCCAGGGCGGCGTCTTCCACCTCTGCCCCCTCCTCTGCCTCTAGAGGGGGCATCACCCTGTGTGCCTGGGAAAGAGCCTTGGGGTTTTCGAAACCACATTTTTCCACCACGTTGCCCTTTGGGGTACGGTCTGGATGGGGTGGAAAAACGGACTCCGACAGCAGACAGAGTCTTTCCCTCTTGCTCACACCGGGTAAGGGTCTCCTTTACTTTGGGGCCAAAGAGAGTGGCACCATCAAATGGGGCGTTAGTAAAGGAAGACTTGAAGGCTTCCGCAAATGAACATAAGCGCATCCAGGATTGTCTACGAAGAGCAATTGCTGAAGCTGCTGCCCTACTCGATCCTTCGGCTGTGTATGAGATCAGCCTCATGGACGAGTTTGCAATAGATGTAAGGGTATTGAGATGTGCTGTAACCTTCTCTGAAACAGCAGCATCTGTAGTACCCTGGAGGGTATCTCCTAACTCTTTGATTAGATCCCTCTGTAGCCGTGTGAAGTGGGTCAAATAGTTCAGGGATCGCATAGAAAAAGCCGCTGAACTAAAAATGCGCTTCCCATACCTGTCCATAGTCCTAGAATCTCTGTTAGGCGGATGGACAGATGAGGAAGATTCAGACATCTCCTTTTTCGTGGCCGCTGCCACCACCATAGCGTCCACTGGCACTCCCTTTGTCAGATAAGCCTTATCTTGGGGGGCAGTAATATATTTGTTAGGCTTTCTAGGGACTAGCTCCACCGTGTCAGGCGTCTCCCACGCCCTGCGAGCAATCAGCTCCATCAACTCATCGAAGGGTGGAGTGACCCAGGAGGAG
Source organism: Protopterus annectens (assembly GCF_019279795.1). NCBI lineage: Eukaryota > Metazoa > Chordata > Ceratodontiformes > Protopteridae > Protopterus > Protopterus annectens. The sequence continues at coordinate 466,857,164 of NC_056745.1, read as the reverse complement.
GAAGGGCGAGCACCGAATGCCTTCAGCAAAACTGACTCATCCTCAGAAGGGGGAAGGGATTGCCAATCACCTCTCTGCTTTAGGATCTCCAGGATGTCAGAAAAGGAGACATCCTCTGAGGGTGACTTTGGGGACCCTTCTGACTCATCCAAGTCAGTGTCCGATGTCAATGATTCTTGTGGAGAATCTAAGTGTCTCCTCTTACACAATCTTTTCCTCGGAACTTCCTCGGGGGGGGCATCCGAAGAAGCCTCTGAGGAAGAGGGGGCACCCTCCAGGGGTGGCTGAGACACTGGTGCTCGACGCTTAGATGTAGCCGTGGGTGCAGAGGAGGATAACGGTCCTTTATGGGAAGGAGAAGCTGTTTCTGCTGACGTGGTTGTCTGAGTAGACAACACCTTCCTCATGAGGTCAAAGGCCCCCGGGTCCCGAGTCGAGGTATCTCCCGGTTCCGAGGAAATCGGAAGAATTCCCGAGACAGGCACCGAAGGCATCGACCCCGAGGACGGAGCCGAGTCGATCCGAGCCGAGGCTCCGAGAGGGAACATCAGAACCGAAACATCGGTCTGACTCTCAGTCCCGGACCCAAGGATGGATCTTTGGCTCCGAGACTCCGGTACCGGTTCTGACGGAGTCGAGGTGAACGGAGCCGACCGAGAAAAAGACGGTTCTGGCACCGAGGGCTCCACAATCACCAGATCAGCCTCTCCCGGCTCCGAAGACTGGATAGGCCTCGGAGGAGGAACAGGTGGAGATAAGGGAAGGCCTTCGAGTCTCGACACCAACTGGGAGGAGACAGAGATGAGTTTGGATAAGGCCGTATTCTCCATTAATTTCTGCACCACGCGGTCTACATCGGTGTCGGAGAGGGGCCTGGAAGAACGCGTCGAAGGAATCGAAGACGGAGCCGATCTCAACAGTGCCGGGGGAGGGAGCTCCGTCACTGGTTCCAAGACTCGAGGCTCGGAAACCGACAACAGTTCAACACTCGGCCCTGAAGTCTGTGGAACCGGTGATCGAACTTTGACTGAAGAGCTCGGAGACGATGACCTGGGCTCCGACGTCTTCGATTCCTTCGAGGATTTGGATGTCTGGTCTGATGCATCCAGAGCCTCTTGAAAAGCAGGCTTCAAAAGTCCCCTATCCATAAGTTTCCTGCGCCTATCTGTCATGACCCTTCCACTGAAAGAATGACATATTGAGCAGTCTTCTTGCAGATGGAGAGGGCCAAGACAGTAGACGCAGGAACTATGATTGTCAGTCACAGACATCTTCTGCCCACATTGGCAGCGTTTAAAGCCAGACTTAGCTTTCTCAGACATGTCACAAAGTTAGGTACAGCAAACAGTGAAATAGCCAATATTATGTCCAGTCCAGTAAATTTGTCTATTCCAGAAAAAATGTTGTCAAATCCTGTAAATTAGTCAATCCAGTAGTCAATCCAAAGTTAAAGGGTGGGGTAGGCCCCGAGGGAAAACTCTAATAAAGTATATAAAAATTATATACGGAACCGAGAAATCCTCAATACACTACTCACACACACACACAGTCACTTAAAGAACAATTTTTTTAGAAAAAAATAGAAGAAATATAAGAAAATAATTAATCTTAGCTTGAGGTGGCCCGAGCTCATCAAATCTGATGCGAACGTTGCAGCGGCAAACTAGATCTGAGGTAAAGGCAGAGGGGGATTGTGGGAGTTAGGTTGGTCTCGAGCTTCTTCTCGATGCAGAGCTTGCCAAGCGGCCGACACGGAGCCGAGGATCGGCTCCGAACCCAGGTGTAAGAACAAACGGCGAGATTGAACACTCTCACATCCTTGGTTATTAAAGTCTTGCACAGAAATAAAAATAAAATCACAATAATAATAGCAATGAGCATAGTAAAATTTAAAACACTGCCACCCCATTTGGAAAACAGATTCCTGAGCCATGCCCACTGTGAGCTATCTGCCTCTTTAGTATTGAATAGCTCGGCCACTTTTTGGATAATTTCCAAACAGCTACATATGGCATGCTCGTTACTGGGAATAAAAGTACAGCATTCCTCATGCATAAACATGCACATACCCCTTTTGACGTAAGCATGAAATCAAATGCCATTCAGTTCTGCGGCACTACAGCATGCACAGCACTCAGTTCTATAGTGATCAAATTAACAGACTCAAATGTGGAATTGCTTAGTACTTCTAACAGTTTTGAAAGTGTTCTCAGTTCCCATATTGCTTTTGGAGCCCCATAAGCAGGCAATATACCCATCCAAGAAATAACATCATTCCCAAGATCCATATGAGAGAGTCCTTTGAAGGTTGTCCATTCCAAGTCATGGTGATAAATCCATGAAGCATCGATTTTGACAACCAGATTAATTTCAGTCTGAGTCTCTTGGGCAATAAGAATCCTCCAGGTGGGTAGATTAGTGGTATGTCAGCAGGAACAATGTACCAAAGAAAACAGCTTCCACTCCAGTTTTCTGGTAACCACTTATATGCATTTTTCCCACAAATAAAATAGCATCCTTCACTGAAGGCTGTTACGCATTAATTCAAATTATTATCAGTTACTGGCTGAAAAAAAGGTCTCTGTCCCTAAATCTTTATTGATGCTACTGATATTTCTAGTGTTTGAAGCGTTTAAAAATAGCCAGGATTTTTCTCAAAGATGTGATGTCCATGATGTTAGGCCAGGTTAGTATTACTGAGCATTTAGTCCAATCTGTATGGTATAAAAAGGCTCTATGCCTTATTTCTTATAGTAGCCAAATGCACCAATCTGCATACTCTTACTATTGTGGCATTGCAAAGACTATGTCCCACTTTCTTTGTTCCATTTTGCTGAAAGCATATGACACCTCCTTGAGCATATGGCAAAGAGAGAAATGCAGGTTTGCTTATACTAGTTATCGTACTCCCAGTCTCATTTAATAAGGCTCTGCAAGTCTCTGGACTATCCAATGGAACCACTCTAGATAACAGTCCACTACATGCTGCTGGAATGGCTGCACACACACCCAACAATTGCTAACATTAAAAGTCCTTGCATAGGTTTATAAAGCAGTATTAACAACATTGAAAGGGGGGATGCCAGTTTGTCATGCTTTGTTCAGTTTTGGGTGTTATCAGCCACTGCATTCTCCTGTTAAAAGATCGAATGGTACATACAGTTCCAGCTGGAATCAGGAAATGCAGCAGTAGAAGAAAAATAACAACTGCAGTCATCAAGGCAACAAACAGGCATGAACAGTGTGTTGGACGGGGTCGGAGTGGATCTTCACAGATGTCCAAGCACAAATGTGGTTTTTGGTGAATAGCTCATTGTTGCATCCCAAACATTTTTTCTAGAGGCTGCAGTTGATGTTTGGCTCCCATGAACATCATTTGGTTGCCTGACTCAGGGAAAATGTCCTTTTCCTGTAATCCTACTGTGTTACTCATCACTTCTGCACTCCGATGTCTTGTTTTTATTTTGGGTACATGAAGAAACTGGTTAGTTATCTGACAAGGTTGCAGCAGAGGAACTGAGAAGGATGGCATGACTTTCCTCATCTGTAACTGTCTTGCAGACATGACAGACATGGACCCAGGCTGAAGACCCTTCGAGTCTGACCAGTGTTGCTGTTGTGAGCAGCACCAGGAACAGGCCTTTCCAGTGGGTCTGGAGGGCATGGCATCTGGAGAAAGACTGTATGTAGACCCAGTCGCCTGGGTGGATGTCATATGTCGCATTTGGATCAGGCTGGAGCTGGGCAGAGATTACCTGTGAATGGTAGTGCTGCAGAACAGAAACAAGTTGTTTACAATGATTGAACACTGCATCATCAATTAGTTGTAGCTCAAGATTAGTGGGTAGGGGTGTAGCTGGTATCCTCACAGGTCACCCCATGAGAATTTCATGTGGAGAAAAATTCTGTGATGCATTAACTGCACTTCGAAGAGAAAACAATACTAAAGGCAGTGCTTCTGGTCATTTCAATCCTGTCTCTGCAGTAAACTTGGCTAATTTAGTCTTTAATGTCTGGTTTACTCATTCTACCATGCCTGAAGCCTGAGGTCTGTGGGGGCAATGTAGCTGAAGAGTGATATTAAATGCTTTACAAATGTACTGCACAATCTGTCCAGTAAAATGGTGCCTCTATCTGACTGAATACAGCAAGGAACCCCAAACTGGAGTATGAGTTCAAAAAGAAACATTTTGGTCACAGTGGCTGCATCATTTCAAACACACTGATAAGCATCTACCCAAACAGAAAAAAACATCTACAATGACTAAAACATACCTAAATTTTATACTTGACGGTAATTCAATAAAATCCCACTGTACACAAGAAAAAGTCCCCATGGCTTCTTGAAATGCTGGGTGGAGGCAGCAACAGATTTAGATACATTGAGAGAAAGACATATATTACAAGTATTTACAAGATGCTGGAGAACCTCTGAAGCATAATGGGCATACCAATCAGTTAAAAGTTGTTTTAAAAGTGCATTCTTTCCCAGATGGGAAGGCAAATGTTAAGTCTGTGCCAATTGAGGTAAAAAGCTTATGATGCTACTAACCTTCTATCCAGATGGTGCCAAAGTGAATCCGGGGAATGATAGCAGCTGTCACGAATCCACCTTACCCTTTTGGGGTCATCAGCTTGATTCTGAACTAACAACACCTCCTGTAATGATTTAGGTACATCTTCAACTTGAAGAGGCCGCAATAAAGAAGCCTGAACACTATTTAATAAAGTAGGCTGTTGTGCCGCTCTGTCGGCAACAACATTTCCCACAGACTGAAAAGAAGAGTCTGATTTATATGCACTGTACTTGATCACAACAATCTCCTCTGGCAAAAGCAAGGCATCTAACAATTCTTGAATGAAAACAGCATTTTTAATGGTTGTGTGCATGGATGTCAAATACCCTCTCTCACTCCACAATCTTCCAAAATCAACTTCTAAGATGGCTGCACATTGAGTAACAGCTTATTTCTAGCTCTCCCAGTGTGAAAACAGAAACTCAGCACAGAAAGCCAGTAGACTTGTGTTTATGGGTAAATTTCAGTAACTGGCTAGTAGGATGCAGGAATAAAGAAATACAGAAGACCTGGAACAAAATCAGCAACAAAACGTGAAGAAGAAACATAGACTGAGGAACGTTCTGCAGCTGTTCAGCAAAAAGAAATGTGACCCTCAGACGTGGCTTCTAATAACCTACAGGAAGATATAAGACAACTTCATACAAACCTGGTTAAAATACACACAACACCAATGGAGTATATCAACACAAAACACAAAAGGCTGGAAAAATGGAAGAAGCTTTAAACAGATATTCAGATGAGATGATAAAGATGTACAAATCAGAGGCCAGAATGAAAAAAAGGCTGGCTGAATAAGAGACTGCTCAGGAAGAGATGTTTCAAAAAATAATAGAATTGCAGGACAGAGTACTTAGGGAAAATGAGAAGTTATGTACCTACCATAACGTTCCATGTTAGTTGTCTTCTCTCGCCTTCTTTCTTGCTTGATGGGTTCGGAGCCGAGGATGGCACTTGCTAAGCTCGAGAGTCACTTTTACCAGCTCGAGGCAGCCCCGTATCCCATGATGCAAGGCGGTAAGTACCCAGATCTTGTTTGGTACCTATAGGCAATAACACCTAGCACAAAAAACTTCCCAGAAGGAAAGAAAGGCAAAAAGCCTAAAGGATAGGCTATAAGGAAGACCAGACAACTAGCTGGTCTTAAGAAGCAATCTTCCAGATAGGGAGAAAAAGGTCTGTCCAGGCCAGGGGGCAGGAGGGAGGGTCGCAAGAAAGAAGGCGAGAAGACAACTAACATGGAACGTTATGGTAGGTACATAACTTCTCAATGTTAAGTTGTCAATCTCGCCTTCATTCTTGCTTGATGGGACCGCATCCCTAGCACCTCTATCCTGGGTGGCTCAATGGAACAGACTCTTGAGAACTGTAGAGCCAAAACTGGCTCTATCCCTGGAGGCCAAATCCAATTTGTAATGAGAAACAAAGGTATGAGGAGTGGCCCAAGTGGCTGCTGCACAAATAGTATCTAAGGGGAGTCTAGCCTGAAAAGCTGTGGAAGTGGCTAAACTTCTGGTGGAATGCGCTTTTGGTTTTGAGCACAGCTGTTTGCCCCTGAGCTGATAGATTTCGGAGATGGTGGAAGAAAGCCATCTAGATAAGGTCACTTTGGAGACAGGAAGGCCTTTCTTATTTTCAGCATAAGAAAGAAAGAGCTGATCGGATTTTCTGAATTGTTTTGTTCTGTCCAAATAATATCTGAGTTGGCGGTGAACATCAAGATAATGTAATTTTTGTTCCGATCTGTTGGAGTAATTAGGGAAAAATACAGGAGATCAATAGATTGGTTCAAATTAGTTTTCGAAGCCACCTTAGGCAAAAAGGATGGATTAGTTCTCAAGGATACCCTGTCCTTGTGGAAGACCAAGTAAGGGGGACGAACAGAGAGAGCATGAAGTTCTGACACTCTCCTGGCCGAGGTAATAGCAACAAGGAAGAGTGTTTTCCATAAAAGAAACTTCAGTGGACATGAAACAGCTGGCTCGAAGGGAGGAAGAATTAAGGATGTCAGCACTAGATTTAGGTCCCATTGAGGAGGAAGATTCCTGACAGGAGGTTTAAGGAGAAAAATTCCTTTTAGAAAGGCTCTACAAAGCCTGTGGGACATAATGTTGTGATCTGCAAACCCAACATGAAAGTTCGAGATAGCAGCCAACTGCACTTTGACCATGGAAGATGAAGAGCCCGAGTGAAAGATTTCCGCTAAAAAATCCAAAACTGCATGAACAGGGACAGTAAAGGGATCTATATTCTTTGATTTTGCCCAACAAGAGAAGCGTTTCCACTTGCTGGTATAAATCCTTCTAGTAGAGGATTTAAGGGAAGCCACTATGATATCCCTAACCGGGTTAGAGATCATAGGAAGCCTGGCTAAGGAAGGAAGTGGAGCAACCAAGCTGTGAGGTTGAGAGAAGGAATAGACCGATGCAGGTGACCCGATTGGTGGATCAGAAGGTCTGGCACTGGGTCCAGATGCCACGGCTGCACCAATAGGTGAAGGTGGAGGAACAGAAACCAAATTTGTCGAGGCCAATAGGGGGCAATGAGAATCATTTTGGCTCTCAAAACGGTGGCTTTCTGGAGTACTTGTGGAATCAACGGAAAGGGAGGAAAGGCATAAAGAAGTCCCTGGGGCCAATCCTGGGTAAGAGCATCTCTGGGGGCATGGCCTGGCAGTGGGAAGAGAGAAAAGAAGTCTGGGCATTTGCTGTTTTGGGGAGTAGCAAAAAGATCGCAACATGGGCGGCCCCATTCTAGAAAAATCTCCTCCACTATAGATTGTTTTAGAGACCACTCGTGAGGCATGAGAATAGCTCTGCTCAATCTGTCCGCTAAAATGTTGGTTTTCCCAGGGATATGCGTTGCAACCAGAAACCGATGAGAGGAGATCGCCCATTGCCAAAGTCTGAGAGCTTCTCGACACAAGGGGTAGGACTTGGTTCCGCCCTGTTTGTTGATATACCATACTACAGACATGTTGTCTGTGTGAACTGCAATTGTTCCCAAGGGAAGAAAGTCGTTGAGGGCTTGCAACGTTAAAAGCACTGCTCTCATCTCTAGGGCATTTATGTGCAGGTGGTATTCGAATGGTTGCCACATCCCATGAACCATCCTGCCCTGATAATGACCCCCCCCACCCGATCAGTGAGGCGTCCGTAGTGAATGTGGCTACCGGGGCCGGGAATACAAAGGGTCTGCCCTGATGAATCTGGGGAGAGGAAATCCACCAGGATAGGTGGTTTTTGCAAGTTTGTGTCACCAGGATTTGGTGAAGCATGGGAAGTTGTTGGTAAGACCACTGGGTGAACAACATCCATTGAAGAAGACGCATGTAGAAGCGGGCCAAGGGAAGAAGGGTAATGGCCGCTGCCATGAGGCCCAACACTTTCAGGACCATTCTGGCTTGCACCTTTTTGCTGGCAAGGATGATCCGCACGTGACTTTGGATATCTGAGATTCTTTGGTCTGTGAGGGTTGCTGACATTTGAACAGTGTTTAAATTTGCGCCTATGAAAGTAATAGATTGGCAGGGCAATAAGGAGGATTTTTCGTAGTTGATCGAAATTCCTAATTGAGTGCAGAGATTTAGGGTGTAATCCCTGGCTTGGAGAAGTTGATGCCTGGTGGTGGCTGAAAGGAGCCAGTCGTCGAGATACGGAAACACCGGGACTCCTTGACGTCTCAGGTGAGCCGTGACCACTGCCAAACATTTGGTGAACACTCTGGGGGCTGTAGTGAGACCAAAGGGCAGGGCTCTGAATTGAAAATGACTGGACCCCAGCCAAAAGTGGAGAAACCTTCTGGAGCATCTGTGAATTTTTATGTGATAGTACACATCCTAAAGGTCTATTGAGCACATCCAGTTGTCTTTGTCCAAGAAGGGCAAAATTGATTGAAGTGTGACCATTCGAAATCTTGTCTTTTTCACACACTTGTTGAGTCTGCTGAGATCCAATATTGGTCTCCAATCTCCCGTCTTTTTGGGGACCAAAAAGAACCTTGAGTAGATTCCGGGCTCTGAATGGTCTGTTGTAACTGGCTGAATGGCCCTTTTATGTAGAAGCTTTGATACTTCTAACTTTGTGATTTCCCTTAGACCGGGTGGCAAATCTGGAAGGGAATCTTTGTGAGTGAAAGGACTTTCCTCGAAAGGAATTTTGTAACCCTCGGATATGATCGACTGTACCCATCTGTCTTGTGAGAGGGAACGCCAGGCTTCTGGGTACAGCAATAGTCTTCCCCCGACTGCCTCCAAGGATGGACAGTCGGGCAACATCTCAGGGATGCTGGAAGGGCTTATCAGAGAGAGGCTCTCTGCTTCCCTGGTTTTGAGGACCCCCTCTGCCTCTAGGGTGGCGTCTGTTATTATTACCCCCTCTGCCTCTAGGGGTAAACTGACCATGTGTGTCTGGCGTGACTCCTTGGGATTTACGGAACCACATTTTTCCGCCCTTCTGACCTTTGGGGTAAGGTCTAGAGGGGGTAGAAAAACGGACCCCTACGGCAGAAAGAGTCTTGCCGTCTTGCTCACACCTGGTCAATGTATCCTTCTCTTGAGGGCCAAACAATGCTGACCCATCAAAGGGAGAGTTTGTGAAGGACGCCTTAAAGGGATCTGCAAAATTACAGAGCCGCATCCAGGATTGACGTCTGAGAGCCACTCCTGTACCTGCGGCTCTACTCGCTCCATCTGCTGCATACAAAATCAGCTGCATGGAGGAGTTAGCTATAGAATTAAGGATTCCTAGCTGAGAAGCAATCTTTTCCTGAGCCCCTGGAGCTGTAGGATCCTGTACTACTTCACCTAGTTCTTTAAGGATGTCCCTTTGGAGTCTGGTGAAGTGACATAAATAATTCAGCGAACGCATGGCAAAGGTCGCTGAGGAGAACATCCGCTTACCATACCTGTCCATGGTCCTAGAATCCTTATTAGGAGGATGGACTGGTACGGAAGGATCTGCAAGTTCCTTCTTAGTGGCGGCCGCCACCACCATGGCATCAACAGGGACACCTTTTGTAAGGAATTGCTTTTCAGAAGGGGCTGTAATAAATTTGGACAGCCTCCTAGGAACTGGCTCTACAGAATCAGGAGAAGCCCAAGCCTTCCGAGCAATAACCTCCATAAGGGGGTCGAAAGGCGGAGACACCCAGGAGGTGGAGGGTCGAGATCCAAACGCCTCTAGGTATACCGACTCATTCTCAGAGGGATTTATGGAGGGTCAGTTTCCCCTCTGTTTTAGGAGTTCTAGGATGTCTGAAAAGGAGACATCCTCAGAGGGGGATCTTGGCGACCCCTCCGACTCATCTAAGTCGGTATCTGAAGTGGTAGACTCAGGGGAGTCCAGGTGCTTCCTCTTACAAGTCCTCTTGTGCGGAGGATCTCCTGACGGGTCAGGAGAATCCTCGGAAGAGGGGGTTCTTCCCAGTGGGGAAACCTGAGGCGGTGGATCTCTAGGTCCGGGAGCAAGAGAGAGGGAAGAGATATCGACAGGCACCATAGAGGGAGGAGCTAAGGGAATAGACTGCTGACTGAGCCCAGTGGCCAGCACACTCTTCATCACCTCGAAGGCTCCCCTCCCAGGGAGATCCGAGAGAACCCGTTCCAAAGAAACAGGGACTCCCGGGCCCACCGAAAGGGAAGGATCCGAGGCAGATGTCGGAGCCAAACTCACCAAGGCCGAAGCTCCTAGGTGAAGAGCGGGGTCGGACAAGGGTCCGATGCCACCCACCCCCTCGGAGGAGACCAGGGAAGCCCGACCACCGAATCCCTCCAAGGAAGGTCTCGAGGAGGAGATAAGAGTAGATGCTGAAGGTGCAGAAGGGGGGGGGGTATCTGCCCCTTAGCCATAGCCGTAACCATTCCCGTAGACTCCAGCTCCAAACTCTGGGGTAGAGTCGAAGGAGGAACTTGAAGAGGGTGCGGACTAATAGTCGTCTGTTGAGACGGACTATGAAGCATCTGGGCCAGTGCCTGTGATTTTAATAATCTGCTTACCACCCTCTCTAAATCATGGACTGATAACCTGGAAGACCTAGATGATCGGCTCCAATGGCTCCGTTCCGAAAGAAGAGGCGAGGCCGGAGCCGACAGTATCGGTTCCAAAGAGGGAGACCTGGACCTCTTCCTCGAAGGAACCATCGGAGCCGACGAACCCACGGATCCAGACGGAGCCGATAACTTTTTGGCTGCGAGTGTAGATCTAGATATATCGGCTCCAGCCGGAGCCGATACAGGCATGGAAGTAGTGGTGTCGGAGCCGGTCGGCGCCGACACCAAAGCCTGGGCCACATGGTGGTCGGAGCCAGTCGGAACCGACACCAAAGTGACCATAGCAGTATCGGCACCGATAGCCATCGGTGCCGAGGATTTAGACAAGGTCGGATCAGCTCCAGCCGGAGCCGATCTCGACTCCGATGAAGTCGGAGCCAAGGCCGAAGGCTTAGACACAGAAGCCTGGGTCTTAGTAGTCTTAGAAGGCTTTCCCGGAGCCGATTTGGCCGGGGAGCCCTCCAGTTTAAGGAGTCCCCTTAAAATAAGCTTATTTCTCCTTTCCTGCAGGACTCTCTGGCTAAAAGAGTGACATATTGCACAGGAGTCCTGCAGGTGGAGAGGTCCCAGGCATTATAAACAAGAAGTGTGACCGTCTGTCAGAGACATCTTCTGACAGCACGAGTCACACTTCTTGAAGCCTGAGACCCTCTGTTCTTTGGACATTATTGTATACACAAACAGTACACACACCGTCCCAAATCAGACAACTAGAGTTAAAGAATAATAAGTAAAAACCTCACACACACACACACACACACACACACACACACACACACACACACACACCCTGACAGGGGGGGGGGGAAGAAGGCCTGACTAAAAAGATGAAGAAGGAAAAATAAAGTTAGTCAGAAAAGGTCTTACAGTTAACTGAAAGTGATAGAATTCTACAGAAAAGTAGATTTTCTCTGATTGGGGCGACTAGAAGTTTAAATATAAACACTTACCAGGAGCTGGCAAAAGGAGGACCTCATCAGCGAAGTGGCAAACGAGATCTGGGTACTTACCGCCTTGCATCATGGGATATGGGGCTGCCTCGAGCTGGTAAAAGTGACTCTCGAGCTTAGCAAGTGCCGAGTCGGAGCCGAGGATCGGCTCTGAACCCATCAAGCAAGAATGAAGGCGAGATTGACAACTTAACATCATGGGATTTTCAACTATACCAGAGAAGGTCGAATGAATGGACTGCATTAATTTTGTTAAAGCACAAATAAACAACTGGACTGGTATTCCACAGCAGGAGTTGTTAGTCAAAATGAGAAGTTTTGTACCTACCATAACGTTCCATGTTAGTTGTCTTCTCTCGCCTTCTTTCTTGTTTGATGGGTTCGGAGCCGATCCTTGGCTCTGACTCGGCACTTGCTAAGCTTGAGAGTCACTTTTACCAGCTCGAGGCAGCCCCATATCCCATGATGCAAGGTGGTAAGTACCCAGATCTCGTTTGGTACCTATAGGCATTAACACCTAGCACAAAAAACTTCCGAGAAGGAAAGAAAGGCAAAAAGCCTAAAGGATAGGCTATAAGGAAGACCAGACAACTAGCTGGTCTTAAGAAGCAATCTTCCAGATAGGGAGAAAAAGGTCTGTCCAGGCCAGGGGGCAGGAGGGAGGGTCGCAAGAAAGAAGGCGAGAGAAGACAACTAACATGGAACGTTATGGTAGGTACATAACTTCTCAATGTTAAGTTGTCAATCTCGCCTTCATTCTTGCTTGATGGGACAGCGTCCCTAGCACCTCTATCCTGGGTGGCTCAATGGAACAGACTCTTGAGAACTGTAGAGCCAAAACTGGCTCTATCCCTGGAGGCCAAATCCAATTTGTAATGAGAAACAAAGGTATGAGGAGTGGCCCAAGTGGCTGCTGCACAAATAGTATCTAAGGAGTCTAGCCTGAAAAGCTGTGGAAGTGGCTAAACTTCTGGTGGAATGCGCTTTTGGTTTTGAGCACAGCTGTTTGCCCCTGAGCTGATAGATTTCGGAGATGGTGGAAGAAAGCCATCTAGATAAGGTCACTTTGGAGACAGGAAGGCCTTTCTTATTTTCAGCATAAGAAAGAAAGAGCTGATCGGATTTTCTGAATTGTTTTGTTCTGTCCAAATAATATCTGAGTTGGCGGTGAACATCAAGATAATGTAATTTTGTTCGATCTGTTGGAGTAATTAGGGAAAAATACAGGGAGATCAATAGATTGGTTCAAATTAGTTTTCGAAGCCACCTTAGGCAAAAAGGATGGATTAGTTCTCAAGGATACCCTGTCCTTGTGGAAGACCAAGTAAGGGGGACGAACAGAGAGAGCATGAAGTTCTGACACTCTCCTGGCCGAGGTAATAGCAACAAGGAAGAGTGTTTTCCATGAAAGAAACTTCAGTGGACATGAAACAGCTGGCTCGAAGGGAGGAAGAATTAAGGATGTCATGTCAACACTAGATTTAGGTCCCATTGAGGAGGAGGATTCCTGACAGGAGGTTTAAGGAGAAAAATTCCTTTTAGAAAGGCTCTAAAAAGCCTGTGGGACATAATGTTGTGATCTGCAAACCCAACATGAAAGTTCGAGATAGCAGCCAACTGCACTTTGACCGTGGAAGATGAAGAGCCCGAGTGAAAGATTTCCGCTAAAAAATCCAAAACTGCATGAACAGGGGCAGTAAAGGGATCTATATTCTTTGATTTTGCCCAACAAGAGAAGCGTTTCCACTTGCTGGTATAAATCCTTCTAGTAGAGGATTTAAGGGAAGCCACTATGATATCCCTAACCGGGTTAGAGATCATAGGAAGCCTGGCTAAGGAAGGAAGTGGAGCAACCAAGCTGTGAGGTTGAGAGAAGGAATAGACCGATGCAGGTGACCCGATTGGTGGATCAGAAGGTCTGGCACTGGGTCCAGATGCCACGGCTGCACCAATAGGTGACGGTGGAGGAACAGAAACCAAATTTGTCGAGTTCAATAGGGGGCAATGAGAATCATTTTGGCTCTCAAAACGGTGGCTTTCTGGAGTACTTGTGGAATCAACGGAAAGGGAGGAAAGGCATAAAGAAGTCCCTGGGGCCAATCCTGGGTAAGAGCGTCTCTGGGGGGATGGCCTGGCAGTGGGAAGAGAGAAAAGAAGTCTGGGCATTTGCTGTTTTGGGGAGTAGCAAAAAGATCGCAACATGGGCGGCCCCATTCTAGAAAAATCTCCTCCACTATAGATTGTTTGAGAGACCACTCGTGAGGCATGAGAATAGCTCTGCTCAATCTGTCCGCTAAAATGTTGGTTTTCCCAGGGATATGCGTTGCAACCAGAAACCGATGAGAGGAGATCGCCCATTGCCAAAGTCTGAGAGCTTCTCGACACAAGGGGTAGGACTTGGTTCCACCCTGTTTGTTGATATACCATACTACAGACATGTTGTCTGTGTGAACTGCAATTGTTCCCAAGGGAAGAAAGTCGTTGAGGGCTTGCAACGTTAAAAGCACTGCTCTCATCTCTAGGACATTTATGTGCAGGTAATATTCAAACGGTTGCCACGTCCCATGAACCATCCTGCCCTGATAATGACCCCCCCCCACCTGATCAGTGAGGCGTCCGTAGTGACTGTGGCTACCAAGGCCGGGGATACAAAGGGTCTGCCCGGATGAATCTGGGGAGAGGAAATCCACCAGGATAGGTGGCTTTTGCAAGTTTGTGTCACCAGGATTTGGTGACGCATGGGAAGCTGTTGGTAAGACCACTGGGTGAACAACATCCATTGAAGAAGACGCATGTAGAAGCGGGCCAAGGGAAGAAGGGTAATGGCCGCTGCCATGAGGCCCAACACTTTCAGGACCATTCTGGCTTGCACCTTTTTGCTGGCAAAGATGATCCGCACGTGACTTTGGATATCGGAGATTCTTTGGTTTGTGAGGGTTGCTGACATCCGAACAGTGTTTAAATTTGCACCTATGAAAGTAATAGACTGGCAGGGCAATAAGGAGGATTTTTCGTAGTTGATCGAAATTCCTAATTGAGTGCAGAGATTTAGGGTGTAACCCCTGGCTTGGAGAAGTTGATGCTTGGTGGTGGCTGAAAGGAGCCAGTCGTCGAGATACGGAAACACCTGGAATCCTTGACGTCTCAGGTGAGCCGTGACCACTGCCATACATTTGGTGAACACTCTGGGGGCTGTAGTGAGACCAAAGGGCAGGGCTCTGAATTGAAAATGACTGGACCCCAGCCGAAAGCGGAGAAACCTTCTGGAGCATCTGTGAATTTTTATGTGATAGTACGCATCCTGAAGGTCTATTGAGCACATCCAGTTGTCTTTGTCCAAGAAGGGCAAAATTGATTGAAGTGTGACCATTCGAAATCTTGTCTTTTCACAGACTTGTTGAGTCTGCTGAGATCCAATATTGGTCTCCAATCTCCCATCTTTTGGGGACCAAAAGAACCTTGAGTAGATTCCGGGCTCTGAATGGTCTGTTGTAACTGGCTGAATGGCTCTTTTGTGTAGAAGCTTTGATACTTCTAACTGCGATTTCCCTTAGACCGGGTGGCACATCTGGAAGGGAATCTTTGTGAGTGAAAGGACTTTCCTCGAAAGGAATTTTGTAACCCTCGGATATGATCGACTGTACCCATCTGTCTTGTGAGAGGGAACGCCAGGCTTCTGGGTACAGCGATAGTCTTCCCCCGACTGCCTCCAAGGATGGACAGTCGGGCAACATCTCAGGGATGCTGGAAGGGCTTGTCAGAGAGAGGCTCTCTGCTTCCCTGGTTTTGAGGACCCCCTCTGCCTCTAGGGCGGTGTCTGTTATTATTACCCCCTCTGCCTCTAGGGGTAAACTGACCACGTGTGTCTGGCGTGACTCCTTGGGATTTACGGAACCACATTTTTCCGCCCTTCTGACCTTTGGGGTAAGGTCTAGAGGGGGTAGAAAAACGGACCCCTACAGCAGAAAGTCTTGCCGTCTTGCTCACACCTGGTCAATGTATCCTTCACTTGAGGGCCAAACAATGCTGACCCATCAAAGGGAGAGTTTGTGAAGGACGCCTTAAAGGGATCTGCAAAATTACAGAGCCGCATCCAGGATTGACGTCTGAGAGCCACTCCTGTACCTGCGGCTCTACTCGCTCCATCTGCTGCATACGAAATCAGCCGCATGGAGGAGTTAGCTATAGAATTAAGGATTCCTAGCTGAGAAGCAATCTTTTCCAGAGCCCCTGGAGCTGTAGGATCCTGTACTACTTCACCTAGTTCTTTAAGGATGTCCCTTTGGAGTCTGGTGAAGTGACATAAATAATTCAGCGAACGCATGGCAAAGGTCGCTGAGGAGAACATCCGCTTACCATACCTGTCCATGGTCCTAGAATCCTTATTAGGAGGATGGACTGGTACGGAAGGATCTGCAAGTTCCTTCTTAGTGGCGGCCGCCACCACCATGGCATCAACAGGGACACCTTTTGTAAGGAATTGCTTTTCAGAAGGGGCTGTAATAAATTTGGACGGCCTCCTAGGAACTGGCTCTACAGAATCAGGAGAAGCCCAAGCCTTCCGAGCAATAACCTCCATAAGGGGGTCGAAAGGCGGAGACACCCAGGAGGTGGAGGGTCGAGATCCAAACGCCTCTAGGTATACCGACTCATCCTCGGAGGGATTTATGGAGGGCCAGTTTCCCCTCTGTTTTAGGAGTTCTAGGATGTTTGAAAAGGAGACATCCTCAGAGGGGATCTTGGGGACCCCTCTGACTCATCTAAGTCGGTATCTGAAGTGGTAGACTCAGGGGAGTCCAGGTGCTTCCTCTTACAAGTCCTCTTGCGTGGAGGATCTCCTGACAGGTCAGTAGAATCCTCGGAAGAGGGGGTTCTTCCCAGTGGGGAAACCTGAGGTGGTGGATCTCTAGGTCCGGGAGCAAGAGAGAGGGAAGAGATATCGACAGGCACCGTAGAGGGAGGAGCTAAGGGAATAGACTGCTGACTGAGCCCAGTGGCCAGCACACTCTTCATCACCTTGAAGGCTCCCCTCCCAGGGAGATCCGAGAGAACCCGTTCCGAAGAAACAGGGACTCCCGGGCCCACCGAAAGGGAAGGATCCGAGGCAGATGTCGGAGCCAAACTCACCAAGGCCGAAGCTCCAAGGGGAAGAGCGGGGTCGGACAAGGGTCCGATGCCACTCACCCCCTCGGAGGAGACCAGGGAAGCCCAACCACCGAATCCCTCCAAGGAAGGTCTCGAGGAGGAGATAAGAGTAGATGCTGAAGGTGCAGAAGGGGGGGGTATCTGCCCCTCAGCCATAGCCGTAACCATTCCCGTAGACTCCAGCTGCAAACTCTGGGGTAGAGTCGAAGGAGGAACTTGAAGAGGGTGTGGACTAATAGTCATCTGTTGAGACAGACTATGAAGCATCTGGGCCAGTGCCTGTGATTTTAATAATCTGCTTACCACCCTCTCTAAATCATGGTCTGATAACCTGGAAGACCTAGATGATCGGCTCCGATGGCTCCGTTCCGAAAGAAGAGGTGAGGCCGGAGCCGACAGTATCGGTTCCAAAGAGGGAGACCTGGACCTCTTCCTCGAAGGAACCATCGGAGCCAACGAACCCACGGATCCAGACGGAGCCGATAACTTTTCGGCTCCGAGTGTAGATCGAGATATATCGGCTCCAGCCGGAGCCGATACAGGCATGGAAGTAGTGGTGTCGGAGCCGGTCAGCGCCGACACCAAAGCCTGGGCCACATGGTGGTCGGAGCCAGTCGGAACCGACACCAAAGTGACCATAGCAGTATCAGCACCGATAGCCATCGGTGCAGAGGATTTAGGCAAGGTCGGATCGGCTCCAGCTGGAGCCGATCTTGACTCCGACGAAGTCGGAGCCAAGGCCGAAGGCTTAGACACAGAAGCCTGGGCCTTAGTAGTCTTAGAAGGCTTTCCCAGAACCGATTTGGCCGGGGAGCCCTCCGGTTTAAGTAGTCCCCTTAAAATAAGCTTATTTCTCCTTTCCTGCAGGACTCTCTGGCTAAAAGAGTGACATATTGCACAGGAGTCCTGCAGGTGGAGAGGTCCCAGGCAGTATAAACAAGAAGTGTGACCGTCTGTCAGAGACATCTTCTGACAGCACAAGTCACACTTCTTGAAGCCTGAGACCCTCTGTTCTTTGGACATTATTGTATACACAAACAGTACACACACCGTCCCAAATCAGACAACTAGAGTTAAAGAATAATAAGTAAAAACCTCACACACACACACACACCCTGACAGGGGGGGCGGGGGATGGGAGGGAAAGAAAGGCCTGACTAAAAAGATGAAGAAGGAAAAATAAAGTTAGTCAGAAAAGGTCTTACAATTAACTGAAAGTGATAGAATTCTACAGAAAAGTAGATTTTCTCTGATTGGGGCGACTAGAAGTTTAAATATAAACACTTACCAGGAGCTGGCAAAAGGAGGACCTCATCAGCGAAGCGGCAAACGAGATCTGGGTACTTACCGCCTTGCATCATGGGATATGGGGCTGCCTCGAGCTGGTAAAAGTGACTCTCGAGCTTAGCAAGTGCCGAGTCGGAGCCGAGGATCGGCTCCGAACCCATCAAGCAAGAATGAAGGCGAGATTGACAACTTAACATCGGCACATCGTGTGTATGCTCCAAACCTGGCTATAAGAAAGCAACCTAGACCTTTAATAGTAAAGATGCAATCCTACCAGCAGAAGGAGTTGATTCTGACAAACTTATGGCATAAGGATAAAGTACTAAAAGTAGGAGACAGCAAAATGTTTGTGGAGAATGAGTACTCACTGTACAATAGACAGAAGAGGAGAAAATTTACTCCACTATTCAGGAAATGTCGAGGTGCAAGTGTGAAATTCAAACTGCTGTACACAGCTGTCTTCAAGGTATTCTTCCCTGGAGGAACAAAATCATTTTTTGATGAAGTACATGCTATGGAGGAAATACAAAAGTTTGTCCAACAAAACGTAAACTGTGAAACAGAAGGAGATTCTGCTTCTTGTTCTTCTGATAATAAAAACCTCAGAGGTACTGCACCTGTGAAACATTTTCAAATTTTTCAAAGGAAAATGTTGGAGAGAAGGAAGGGGCAAG
Organism: Protopterus annectens; assembly: GCF_019279795.1. Taxonomy (NCBI): domain Eukaryota; kingdom Metazoa; phylum Chordata; order Ceratodontiformes; family Protopteridae; genus Protopterus; species Protopterus annectens. Next base: position 466,838,482 of record NC_056745.1, on the reverse strand, counting down.
AGAGTTGACTAGAAGAATCAACAGCACATTGGAAATGAAGCAGAGACAGGATTTCAGAGATGAACAGTAATAAAACCAGTAACTTAATATGGGATTACAGTGCAATAATTATATTTGTGAAATATAGCAGAACAAGAAACTCTGGAAATATTGGACTTTTTCAGAATTTGTTGGACTTGTAGGGGACTCTAAAGCATATGCCCTACTTCATGTCATTAATGTTCAGAAAACTGCTTTGGGGAGGGGAAGCAGAGGGAGAACGATAACTGTAAGTAAAGATTTTTTTTCTTAACTAGTACCGATTTTGTGGCATATGGTTTTCTTTACATACTGTAAAGTTTTTTTTTAATTACTTTTAAGTGTAATGGGGTTTGTAAACAAGTGTTGCTGTTCTTTTTTTTCTTTTACTTTCTCTCGTCTCCTCTCGTTCTTCTTTTTCAGTTTTAAGAAATGCAGGCACTGCAATGTAAAAAGAGTCTGGTTAAAAACATGATAAAAGAAAACTTAATGTGCTTTTTCTCATTCTTGCATGGGGGAGTAACTGGATTAAAAACCTTAGATTGATTTAGTAACAAATTTTAAGAGTGATAAAGTAAATGAAAAAGAACATTGAATATTATGAGGCTTTTTTCCTAGCAAATATATGTATGTATGCTCAGTACCAGTTCTGCAACTGGTCTTCATGTTTCCATGCAAACAATCTGATAAAGAGAAACTGGCTGCCTGGTCCTCATGTCTCCATGGAGACAATCTGATAAACAGAAACTGGCTACAGTCTGGTGGAAAGTGACTGGCTGAGGGAAAAAAAGAAAAGGAAAAAAGAAAGAAATTGGCTAGGAGATAACGTTCTCAGAAAACATTCAGGGGTTTTCTCAAGGTAGATAAAGTTCTCTGAAAGCATTCAGGGGCTTTCCCAAGGTAATTAATGTTTTTGAAAACTTTCAGGGGTTTTCTCAGCTGGGAGAGCTATAAAGATAGGACAAAACCAATCAGCACTTAGTAGAAGCACAGGCTGCACTATGCGTCTTAGCATGGATTACTTTTTTTTTGGGTTGGCTCACATCTGTGAGTGTGACTGTCAGTTTGTAACTTTTGTTCCTTTTAGGAGGGTAAAACGTAAACATTTAAGGTGTACGTAGTTTTGTGTGTTAGTAATAAGTTAATAGGTTTTGGGGGGTATTGGGTGTCTGTATGTTTTTTGAGGGCTTAGGGCTTTCAATACAATAGAAAGTGTTATAAGATGTAGTATAGGCACAAATGGATACGAGAAGAAACAACTGTATAAAAGTTCAGCCTGCCAAACAGTGTATGCAAGTAACACAAAAGCTGGAACTAGACATTTAACAAAAAAAGGTGTTATACATAAAGGGTGGGAATAATAACTTTTGAATACAATGATGCTTTCTTTAATGTCAAATGTCTTTAAATGTAAATGGTGTCACAGATAAACACAAATAAGAAAGAGGAGTGAACTATATTAAAAATGTAGAGTGCAAATAGTTATGTTGCAGGAGACACACTTAGAAAGAACTGAGCATGTGAATTTGATAAAGAAAGGTTTTCAGGGTGTATATTCAGCAGGCTACCTGGGACAAAGGAAAAGAGGAGTACTTATATTAATTGCAAGAGGAGATCCAGCAGTGATAGAAGAAGATAAAAAATATAATAATGGCAGATTTTTGTGCTACTTGTAAGGGAGGAGGATTACACTGGCATGTATTTACATTCCACCTAAAACTGCTAAAATGGAGCTTAAGAAAATTCTTGGAGAAATAATCATTTTTCAGCAAGGACTATTACTTTTAGGAGGGGACTGGAATTTGATTTGCAGCAGTGAAGATGTGTCTGGGGGGCCCCTGAAGGGAAAATATAACAAAGGACGGTAGATTTTTGAAGAAATTTATGAAAATATTTGGCATGGAAGATGTGAATTCAGTAATAGGAGTTTGGAGTGAATTTACGTATCATTCCCCAAAATACAAAAACTGGTCTAGGCTAGACAGAATTTACATTTCACAGGTACATGTGCATTTAATTGAAGGTCTTGATATTCATCCAATAGCTATTTCAGATCATGCGCCAATAACAGTTAAGATAAAAGCACAGGGTAATACAATAAAAATTAGACATTGTCGCTTTCCCACTTATCTGTTGAAAAGAGAGGAATTCAAGGGATAGTTTGTGGAGATTATTCAGGAGATGTTACAGAGGATAGAGGTTTCTTCTGAAAATATAGGTAGGGTGTGGGATAAAATTAAGGTGAAGTTTAAATATAGGGTGGAAATAAAAGAAAGGGAGCTATGGTTAAGAAGTAAGAAGAATTACTGTGAGGGACTGACAAATGTTAAAGTATTCCAGAATACAAGGTATCTCAAAGGACAAGAAGAGGATCAACTGCAGAATGCTAAGCAGAAAATAAGGGATTACCTCGATAATATGCACAAGCTTAGAAAGATTGCTGTTAAGCAACTGTTTTTTTATAAAAACACTAGATGCACATGATATTATTTTATACCTGTCCAAACCAGAAAAAGACAATACAGTGTTGTGGAACATTTTGAGACGGTTTATGTTTTTGGGATACAAAATTAATGAAGCTAAAATTAATGAAGCTAAAACAAAGGCAATAGCGGTAAATTATGTACCCACACATGAACTGGTTCAGGAATATCTATATTTATGGGGACATGACAAAATGAAGTACTTAGGAGTATGGAATAAAAATGTTTCTAGTGTGACAGCTAGACAAAACAAAAGATAATACAAAAACTGAGAAGTTATATGAATATGGATAGTAAGATACTAGCAGTTAAATGATTTTAGTTCCTTTAGTCTTATACATAGGGCAAGCATATGTTTATCAATTAGTGGAGAGTGGTGGATAGCAATTAGTAAAGAGATGAAAGACTTTATCTGGGAGGGGAATATGGCAAGAGTCAAGTGGGATAAGCTGATTCTTCCAGTAGAACAGGGTGAATCAGGATTACCCAGTCTGAAGGGGTATTTCAGGGCTACACAGTTAAGACTCTTATACATAGCACAAGCAAAAAATAAGAAGTTATGTACCTACCATAACGTTCCATGTTAGTTGTCTTCTCTCGCCTTCTTTCTTGCTTGATGGGTTCGGAGCCGATCCTCGGCTCCGACTCACTGCTTTAGCTCGAGAACTCCTTTTACCAGCTCGAGGCAGCCCCATATCCCATGATGCAAGGCAGTAAGTACCCAGATCTCATTTGTTGACAAAGGGCAATAACACCAAGCATAAAATACTTCCCAAAGGAAGAAGAAACTTACAGATGGAAAAAGGACCAGGTCTGAATGGTCTTTAGCATAATAGTTTCTTATACAAGGTCTGTCCAGGCCAGGGGAAGGAGGGAGGGTCAAGAAAGAAGGCGAGAGAAGACAACTAACATGGAGCGTTATGGTAGGTACATAACTTCTTAATGTTAAGTTGTCAATCTCGCCTTCATTCTTGCTTGATGGGACCGTCCCTAGCACCTCTATCCTGGGTGGCTCAATGGAACAAACTCTTGAGGACTGTAGAGCCAAAACTGGCTCTGTCCCTGGAGGCCAAGTCCAATTTGTAATGGGAAACAAAAGTGTGAGTAGTGGCCCAAGTGGCGACTGCACAAATAGTGTCCAAAGGCAGTCTAGCTTGAAAAGCTGTAGAAGTAGCTAAACTCCTAGTTGAATGTGCTTTAGGTTTTGAGCACAGCTGTTTTCCCCTGATCGTATAAATTTCAGTGATGACCGAAGAAAGCCATCTGGACAAAGTCACTTTAGAAACAGGAAGGCCTTTTTTATTATCCGCATAGGAAACAAAAAGTTGATCAGATTTTCTAAATTTTTTTGTTCTGTCCAAATAATATCTAAGCTGACGGTGGACGTCAAGATAATGTAGGTTTTGTTCGGCTCTATCTGAATAGTTAGGAAAAAATACAGGGAGATCAATGGATTGATTCAGATTGTTCTTTGAAGCGACCTTAGGTAAAAAGGATGGATTGGTTCTCAAAGATACTCTGTCTTTGTGAAAAATCAAATAGGGGGGTCGAACCGAAAGAGCATGAAGTTCAGACACCCTCCTGGCAGATGTAATAGCCACTAGGAATAAAGTTTTCCAAGAAAGATATTTCAGGGAACAAGAAACAGCTGGCTCGAAGGGGAAGAATCAAGGATGTCAGCACTAAATTTAGATCCCACTGAGGAGGAGGATTCCTGATTGGAGGCTTTAGTAGGAAAATTCCTTTCAAGAAGGCCCTGCAGAGCCTATGGGACATAATATTATGATCTGCTATCCCGACATGAAAATTAGAAATAGCAGCCAATTGAACTCTGACTGTGGAAGAAGAGGAGCCTGCATGAAAAATCTCTGCTAAGAAGTCCAGAACTGCCTGAACAGGGGCAGTAAAAGGATCAATATTTGGGCCTTAGCCCAATAAGAGAAACGTTTCCATTTGCTTGTGTAAATCCTCCTGGTAGAGGATTTTAGTGAAGCTACAATGATGTCTCTAACTGGGTTAGAGATCAAAGGAAGCCTGGCTAAGGAAGGAAGTGGAGCAACCATGCTGTGAGGTTGAGAGAAGGGATTGACCGGTGCAGCTGACCGGATTGGTGAATCAGTAGATCTGGTACTGGGTCCAGATGCCACGGCTGCACCAAAAGGTGATGATGGAGGAACGGGAACCAAACTTGTCGAGGCCAGTAAGGGGCAATGAGAATCAATTTGGCTCTCAAAACGGTAGCTTTCTGGATCACCTGAGGGATCAGAGGAAATGGAGGAAGGCATAAAGAAGTCCCTGGGGCCAATCCTGGGTCAGAGCGTCTCTGGGGGGATGGCCTGATAGAGGGAAGAGGCTGAAGAAGTCTGGACATTTGCTGTTTTGGGGAGTAGCAAAAAGATCGCAACATGGACGACCCCATTCCAGAAAAATCTCTTCCGCTATAGATTGCTTGAGAGACCACTCGTGAGGCGTGAGGATAGCTCTGCTCAATCTGTCCGCTATAATGTTGGTTTTCCCAGGGATATGCGTTGCTACCAGAAACCGATGAGAGGAGATCGCCCATTGCCAAAGTCTGAGCGCTTCTCGACACAAGGGGTAGGACTTGGTTCCGCCCTGTTTGTTGATATACCAAACTACAGACATGTTGTCTGTGTGGACTGCAATTGTCCCTACGGGAAGAAAGTCGTTGAGGGCTTGCAACGTTAAAAGCACTGCTCTCATCTCCAGGACATTTATGTGCAGATGGTACTCGAACGGTTGCCACGTCCCATGAGCCATCCTGCCCTGATAATGACCCCCCCACCCGATCAGGGAGGCATCCGTGGTGACAGTGGCTATCGGGGACGGGGGTACAAAGCACCTGCCTTGGTGAACCTGAAACGATGTGATCCACCAAGCAAGATGTTGTTTGCATGTCTGTGTCACCAGAATCTGGTGGCGCATTGGGAAGTTGCTGGTATGACCACTGTGTGAACAGCATCCACTGAAGGAGGCGCATGTAGAATCGAGCCAGGGAAGAAGAGTAATGGCCGCAGCCATGAGACCTAATACCTTTAGAACCATTCTGGCCTGTACTTTCTTGCTGGCCAGAATGATCCTGACATGAGTCTGAATGTCTGAAACTCTTTGTTCTGTAAGGGTAGCTGACATCGAACAGTGTTTAAGTTTGCCTATGAAGGTAATAGACTGGCAGGGCGATAAGGATGACTTTTGAAGTTGATTGAGATGCCTAAATGAGAACAAAGGTCTATTGTGTAATCCCTGGCTTGTATAAGCTGATGCCTGGTGGTGGCTGACAGGAGCCAGTCGTCGAGATACTGGAAACACCTGGAATCCTTGGCGTCTCAGGTGAGCCGTGACCACTGCCATGCATTTGGTGAACACTCTGGGGCTGTAGTGAGACCAAAGGGCAGGGCTCTGAACTGGAAGTGACTGGACCCCAGCCGAAGCGGAGAAATCTCCTGGGCGTCTGTGAATTTTGATGTGATAGTACGCATCCTGAAGATCTATTGAGCACATCCAGTTGTCCTTCTGTAAGAAGGGCAGAATTGACTGAAGAGTGACCATTCGAATCTTGTCTTCCTGACAGACTTGTTGAGTCTGCTGAGATCCAATATTGGTCTCCAGTCTCCCGTCTTTTGGGGACCAAAAGAACCTTGAGTAGATTCCGGCTCTGAATGGTCTATTGTAACTGGCTGAATGGCTCTTTTTTGCAGTAGTTTTGCGATTTCTAACTCTGCAATCTCCCTTAGACCGGGTGGTACATCTGGAAGGGAACTTGAGGGAAGGGACTTTCCTCGAAAGGAATTATGTAACCCTTGGATATGATCGACTGTACCCATCTGTCTTGAGTGAGGGAATGCCAGGCTTCTGGGTACAGTGATAATCTTCCCATGACTGCCTCCAAGGGGGGACAGCCGGGCAACACCTCAGGGATGTTGAAAGGGATTAGCAGAGAGAGGCTCCCTGTTTCCCTGGTTCTTCGGACCCCTCTGCCTCTAGAGCGGCGTCTGTTGTTGTTACCCCCTCTGCCTCTAGGGGTAAACTGACCACGTGAATCGGCGTGACTCCTTGGGATTTACGGAACCACATCTTCCCACCCTTCTGTCCTTTGGGATAAGGCCTAGAAGGGGTGGAAAAACGGACTCCAACAGCAGAAAGAGTCTTGCCGTCCTGCTCACACCTGGTCAAGGTTTCCTTCACCTGAGGGCCAAACAAAGCTGAGCCATCAAAGGGAGAATTTGTGAAGGACGCCTTAAAGGGATCCAAAAATCACATAGCCGCATCCAGGCTTGGCGTCTAAGAGCCACACCTGTGCCTGCGGCTCTACTCGCTCCATCCGCAGCATAAGATATTAGCCGCATGAAGGAGTTAGCAATGGAATTGAGGGTTCCTAGCTGCGAAGCAATCTTTTCTTGAGCCCCTGCAGCTGTAGGATCCTGAACTACTTCTCCCAGCTCCTTCAGGATATCTCTCTGGAGTCTGGTGAAGTGACAAAGATAATTCAGCGAGCATAGCAAAGGTCGCTGAGGAAAACATCCGCTTGCCGTACCTGTCCATGGTCCTAGAGTCCTTATTAGGAGGATGGACGGGCACGGAAGGATCTGCAAGTTCCTTTTTGGTGGCCGCAGCCACCACCATGGCATCAGCGGGACACCCTTGGTAAGGAATTGTTTGTCACTCGGAGCAGTGATAAATTTTGAAGGCCTCCTAGGGACTGGCTCTACAGAGTCAGGAGCTGCCCACGCCTTCGTGCAATAACCTGCATAAGGGGTCGAAGGCGGAGACACCCAGGAGGTGGAGGGCCGAGATCCAAACGCCTCTAGGTATACTGACTCATCCTCAGAGGGATTGTTGGTGGGCCAGTTTCCCCTCTGTTTTAGAAGTTCTAGGATGTCTGAGAAGGAGACATCCTCAGAGGGGGATCTAGGGGATCCCTCTGACTCATCAAAGTCAGTATCCAGTGACAGACTCGGGGGAGTCTACATGCTTCCTCTTACAAGTCCTCTTCCTAGGAGGATCTCCCGAAACATCAGGAGAATCCTCGGAAGAGGGGGAAATTCCCAATGGGGAAACCTGAGGCGGAGGATCTCTGGGTCCTGTAGCAAGAGAAGTGGCAGAGATGTCAACAGGTACAATAGAGGGAGGAGCTACGGGAACAGACTGCTGACTGATACCAGTGGCCAGTACACTCTTCATCACCTCGAATGCTCCCCTCCCAGGCAGTTCCGAGAGAACCCGCTCCGAAGAGCCAGGAACTCCAGGGACCACCGCAAGGGAAGTCTCCGAGGCAGATGTAGGAGCCGAGCTAACCAAGGCCGAGGCTCCAAGGGGAGGCGGGCTCGGACAAGGGTCCGATGCCACTCACGCCCTCGGAGGAGACCATGGAAGCCCGACCACCAAATCCCTCTAAGGAAGAGGAGATAAGAGTAGAGGCTGAAGGAACAGAAGGGGGTATCCGTCCTCCAGCCGTAGCAGTAACCATTCGAAGACTCCAACTCCAAGCTCTGGGGTAGAGTTGAAGGAGGAACTGTAACTGGGTGTGGACCCACAGTCGTCTGTTGAGACGGACTGTGTAACATTTGGGCCAGTACCTGTGACTTGAGTAATCTACTGACCACTCTCTCTAGGTCATGATCTGACAACCTGGATGACCTTGAAGATCGGCTCCGATGGCTCCGTTCCGATAGAAGAGGTGAAGCCGGAGCCGACAGTATCGGCTCCAAGGAAGGAGACCTCGACCTCTTCCTGGAATGAGCCGTCGGAGCCGATACTATAGATCCTGTCGGGCCGACTTCGGAGCCGACAGGAAGCCTCGATGTATCGGCTCCAGTCGGAGCCGAAACAGCCACCAAAGTAACGGTGTCGGAGCCGATCGGAGCCGACACCGATGCCTGTGCCACATGGGTGTCGGAGCCGATCGGAGCCGACATCGAAGTGGTCAAAATAGGTTCGGCACCGATAGCCATCGGTGCCGAGCGCTTTGTAAAGCCAGAATCGGCTCCAGCCGGAGCCGATCTCGACTCAATGCAGTGGAGCCGAGGCCGCAGGCTTAGGAACAGAAGCCTGGGCCTTGGAAACTCTTGCTGGTTTTGATGGAGCCGACTTAGCCGGAGAGCCCTCCGGCTTAAGAAGGCCCCTAAGAACCAGTTTGTTATGTCTCTCCTGCAGGACTCTCTGGCTGAAGGAGTGACAAATAGCACAGGAGTCCTGCAGGTGAAGAGGGCCCAGACAATACAGGCAAGAAGTGTGACCGTCTGTCAGAGACATCTTCTGACAGCACGAGTCACACTTCTTAAAACCTGAGACCCTCTCCTTTGACATGGTGCCGAAAACACACACACACACACCAGTCAAAAATTAACTTAAATAAATACCAAAAGGTATTCTACAAAACCAATACACACACCCTAACAGTGGGGGGATGGGAAGGGTTTTTTAAGATACACTAACAAAAAATAAAGGAGACAGGGAATTTCTGTCAGAAAGGGAATAATATAAGTTTAAAACTATCAATACAAGGTTTTTTTTTTACTGAAAAGGGGCTTAAAACTCACAAAAGTGAACAACTTACCAGGAGCTGGTAAAAAGAAGACCTCCCAAGCGAAGCGGCAAACGAGATCTGGGTACTTACTGCCTTGCATCATGGGATATGGGGCTGCCTCGAGCTGGTGAAAGGAGTTCTCGAGCTAAAGCAAGTGCCGAGTCGGAGCCGAGGATCGGCTCCGAACCCATCAAGCAAGAATGAAGGCGAGATTGACAACTTAACATCTATAATTCAAAGTGGAAAGAGATAATGAAACAGCGGGGAAGCTCAAGAAACAAGGAGAGACTGGGATTTTGGATGCATGCATTTAAAGAGAATAACAATAATCATACAGAATATTATATCCATAAATCAGCAGAAAGTATTCTAAGAACTATACCAATATGAAAATGGAGAAAGGAAATTCTGCCACTAGGGATGCTTGCAATTAGAGATAAAGGCAATAGGCAAGAGGGAACTGGAATTTATTGGAGAAAACTGGCAAAGGAACCAAGGTGTTGGGAGCAAATAACTAGAGAGGGAAAGATAATAGAATGGGAAGATGCCAAGAATTTATTTGGACTGCAGGTTAGAGATTACCTTCCCTACCAGGGATTGACATCCGCGTATAGGCAAACAGAAATAAATAGGGGAGTCCTAAATGAAAGACCTGCACTGGTAGAGTTTTTAATAGAATCTAGAACAGAAGCTGCCATTAAAAAAGGAATAATTAGTACAACATATAAAATATTGTATAACTATAAGAATCAATCAGAGGAGTTTAGAAAGTATTAGGAAGAGAGATTGGATAAGCAATTCATAAAGAAAAAATGGGAGGATATATGCATGTCTCCTAAATATGCAATAAAATCTAAATTTATGATTTTTGCATAAAAATGTTTACATCAATATTTTTATACTCCAAGTAGACTCCAGAGAATTTTTCTCAGGGAGACAGCAAATGTTGGAGGTGTGATAGGGAAAAAAGAGTTAATTGGGAACATATTTTCTGGAAGTACAGTGAGTTGGTGGACTTTAAGGATTCCCTGCAGGATGCACTGTTTGAGATGCTGGGTGGGCAGATTGGTCTGATGAGGGAGATGATTTTTCTGAGCTATGATACAGAATCGGAATTACCTAGACATGGTAAGGCGTCACTGTGTCAAATAATGGTAGCTGCCAAAAAAGCAATTACTAGAAAATAGAAATAAAATCAAAGCCAACTATACTGGAAGTAGTGAATATAGTAACCAACATAAACAACTAGAATTGAGCTCTTTAGAAAAGGGTAGGAGCAAACAACACAGGATACCACAATAAACAGAACATGCTGGAGGGATAGATTTCTGTCCCAGAGACTTCCTATACTCTGGAACAGACTACCTATCTATGTCAAACAGAGCTCCTCATTAGCACTCTTCAAGAAAAATTTTGATGATTGGATGAGTAATAGGAAATTCACCCCGGGGATCACTTCTGTGGTTCTGCTTGACAGGGGCACAGGAAAATAATTTTCTTGGGTGGCAAAAGCCAGGGTACCTTTTTGGCTAGGCTTGTACAGGCCCTAGGGCCAATAGCCTAGTACCTACCTATGAACCTATGAACCTATGAAAATGGGAATTGTGGGAACAATACATACAAATGGGGTTTAAAATATACCAGGCCTTAAATGAGCTATGTAATGTTTGAGTGAGAAAAATTGGGTAGATTATAAGTGATGTATAATGTTTACAACTGGGAGTGTGTGGTTTGTGATGTAAAACAAAAAACCCACACTTGGTGTATTTGTGTGTTTGATAGACAAGCGCAGTGCCCTGAGGGGCAGGATTATACCTGCGTGCAGTAGCGAGTATGTGCATGCGTTTTCTTATAAGCGTCTCATTGTGGAGGAATGGTTGCTGTGGATATCTGTTACTCGCACTCATCTTAGATGTCAGTGTAGCAGGTTCTGACATTTGGCAGTGTGATGCTTTGGATTATAAGAAGTCATTGAAATGAAAGAGAAAATGCCTTACTTTGACAAGCAGTTTGTGTTGCTGAAGGGTCTTGAGAGCTGAAGAACCTAAGGTGCATAGTGGACGGTTGGGTCAGGAGCCTACAGGAAGATGACTGACTTTGGTACACATTTCTGGCCCACATCTGATGAAGTTTTACAAATGAAAACGTAATTCAGGATGTTAATGCAGAGCTTTGTTTTTGTGCTTTGGTTGTGACATTAAATGAAGAGAATTCAACTTGTCTGCGAGCTTTATTGTACGCCTTCCCAGGTCTATTGTTTGTTTTACAAGTAATCTTTGTGGACCTAGTGCAATTTTCTTTGGATTGTGATGTAAAATGTTTGCAACTAGGATTGTGTTGGCGTGATTTGCTTTTATTTATATAAATGTATGCTTGCCTGTGTAATAAGTGATGGCTTACTGAAGATGTTTCTTGTTTTAAAAAAAAGGTTAGGAATTGAATAATTTATGTAAAAAGAAGTTATGTCTTACCATAATGTTCCATCTGAGTTATTGATCTTCCAGTCATCACTGATGGGTTCAGCTCCAAGCCTTTGGAACCGAGTTGGCCTTATACCAAGCTCGTGTGCACCAAAAACTCTCGAGCTAAGCTGCTACCAACAATGCCTTTCACTCAGTTACCCCAGGTCGAGTTTGCACGCAACATATAGAAGAAACAGAAAGTCAGAGGCCATCTCTGTGCAGAAACCCTGAAACACCCAAAAACCCAGAAGATCCGCCAGGAGCCTTCGGTGAGGGACGGTGGGGGGGGGGGTGATGACTGGAAGAAGATCAACAACTCAGTAGAACATTATGGTAAGACATAACTTCTTTATCTGAAGTTGTTAATCTCCTTCCTATTCATCACTGATGGGACAGAATCCCAAGCTACTTGGAGAACCTGGGCGGCCTTTATGGAAGAACATTCCTGAGAACCACTGAGCCAAAGGCTGATCTTCCCTTGGAGATCCGATCCAATTTGTAATGCTTGATGAAGGTATGGGGTTTAGCCCAAATGTCTGCTGCACAGATATCATCCATGGAGGCCCTGGAGTGGAAGGCAACAGATGCTGCCATAGCCCTAGTTGAGTGAGCTTTGATTTGAGCAGGCTTAAATTCATTTGTAAGTGAATATGAGAAGGTAATGCAATCCCTGAGCCATTTTGACAAAGTAACTTTAGATACTGCACACCCCATTCTAGGACCAGAAAAGAAAATGAAAAGTTGGTCCGACTTGCGAAAGGACTTAGTTCTGTCCAGGTAGAAACATAGTTGTCTATGAACATCCAATGAATGCAGGCAGTATTCTCCCTTGTTTGAATAATTTGGAAAGAATACAGGGAGTTCAATGGATTGGTTAATAGAGAAGTTGGAAACCACCTTAGGGAGAAAGGATGGATTAGTACAAAGTGATACTCTGACCTTAAGGAAGATCAGATAGGGGCTCTTGATGCATAAGGCTTGCAACTCAGATATTCGTCTGGCTGAAGTGACCACCACCAAAAACAAGGATTTCCATGACAGGAATTTTAGATCACATGTCGCAGCAGGTTCAAAAGGGGGTAGAGAGAGAGAGACTCTGGAGAACCCGGGAGAGATTCCATGCTACCTGATAGGAGGTCTGCTATGGAAAATTCCCTTGAGGAAGGTCTTGCAAAGTCAGGTGGAAATAAGCGGGACTCCATCTGAACCATTATGGAAGTTGGAAATAGCTGCTAAATGGACTCGAATGGTAGAAGCTGATAACACCATTGTCAAACAACTCAGAAAGACAGTGATGAATAGTAGCTACAGGAGTTGAAAATGGATTTAACATCTGATTATGTGACCAGACAGAGAATCTTTTCCATTTGTCCCTGTAAAGTTTTCTGGTGGGTGGTTTATGGGAGGCCATAATAATATCTCAGGCAGATGAGGAGAAGATTTCCTGCCTGGCAACTAACAGAAGTGGAGAAGCCAAGCCATAAGCTTGAGAGTGGATAGATTCAGGGGAGTCAGCCCTTGTGGGTGAGATATGAAGTCCTGATGAGTGTCCAGGATCCAAGGAGATTGTAACAGGTGAGGTTGGAGGAAGGGAAACCACACTTGACGAGCCCAGAAAGGGCTAATGAGGATCACTTTGCTTCTCAACCGAATAGCTTTCCTTAAAATAAGGGGTATCAGAGGTATCGGAGGATAAGCATAAAGGAGACCCACAGGCCAATCATGAGTCAAAGTGTCACTCAGTGACTCCCTGTGAGGAGGAAAGAGGGCAAAGTAGCTGCTGCATTTTGTGCTTGAGGGGGAGACGAAAAGGTTGCAGCATGGCTGGCCCCAATGGCTGAAGATTTCTGCCGTCACACTCGTATTGACAGACCACTCATGCGGACAGAGGATGCATCTGCTCAGCTTGTCCGCAGTCACATTGGAGCTCACCAGGATATGCATTGCGATCAGAAAGCAGTTGGAAGCTATCGCCCAATGCCAGATTCAAATAGCCTCGTGACACAGGAGATAGCATTTGGTCCCTCCCTGTTTGTTTATGTACCAGACGACGGACATGTTGTCCTACTGGATAGCAATCATTCCTGATGGAAGGAGTGGATGGAATGCTTGCAATGCCAATAGCACTGCTCTTAACTCCAGGACATTGATATGCAAGTTGACCTCTATGCTGGCCCACATGCCTTGGACTGACTTTCCCTGGAAGTGGCCCCCTCACCCTATCAGGGAAGCATCCGTGGTCACCGTGGTACTGGGTTGGGGAGCCTGGAAGGTGCGACACCAAAGATTTTTGTCTGTACTCATCCAAGGGAGGAGATCTTGTTTGCAGGAGTTGGTGATGAGAATCTGTGAGCTCAGGTGATGAAGATTGGATATCCGCTGGGACAGAAGGAGCCATTGTAGTAGTCTCATATGTAATCTGGCTAGGGGAACAATTGGGATGGCTGCCACCATGGACCCCAGAGCCTAAAGAACTTCCCTTGCAGACAACTTCCTTCGACAGAGTATCACTTGTACTTGTGCCCTTAATCTCTGAAGCCTGTGAGGGGGAAGAGAGACAAGACTGGAGAGTTTAATACTGCCCCTACAAATTCCAATTGTTGTGTGGGCTGAAGATTGAATTTTTCCCAGTGAATGGTGATGCCCAGCAACTCTGCTAGTGCTAGAGTGTAGCAGAGGGCCCTAACCAGGAGGCGCTTGGTGGGAGGCGGAGAGGAGCCAATCATCTAAATACGGAAACACCTGGAATCACTGAAGTCTCAGATGAGCTGTCACCACTGCTAGGCATTTTGTGAACACTTTGGGGGCTGTCAAGAGACCGAATGGCAGGGCTCTGAATTGGTAATGACTGGCTCCCAGCCGGAAGCGAAGGAGACTCCGGGAGCATTTCTCCATTTTGATGTGGTAATACCGAAGAAATAGGAGGATGGATTGAATCGTGACCATGCGGAACTTGGTCTGAACCACTGATTTGTTTAGCTAGCTGAGATCCAAAATGGGCCTCCAGTCCCTGGTCTTTTTTGGCACTAAAAAGAATCTTGAGTAAAACCCGGATCCGCACTGGTCTGGGGGGAACTGTTGGATGACTCGTTTTTGACATAGCTTTCTTATTTTTGAAGCTGGCTCCTCTGTTTGACTGGGTGGAACATTGGGAAGGGATTTTGGAGGTCTTGGGTAAGAGATTAGGGGGGTGTGATAACCTCTGGAAATTATTCTCTGCACCCACTGATCATTTGTAATAGAGTGCCAGGCAACTTGGTGCAGAGAGAAATGAGCCCCGACTGCTTCCAGAGGAAAGCAATCGAGCAGCACTTCAGGAGCACTGATATGGTCATCCTGAGAAAGAATCCCTGGAGTCCTGATTTTAGGGACCCCCCTCTGCCCCGAAAGGGGTGTCTTCCATTATTGGAACCCCCCTCTGCCCCTGAGGGAGTCCTCACCACGTGCCTCATGGAAAGGACTTGAGACTTTTTGTGCCACATCTTTCCGCTCCTCTGGAAAAGGAGTGCTGAGGTTTGGAAAAATGTAGACCCACAGCAGACAAGGTCTTCCCGTCCTGCTCACACCTGGCTAATGTGTCCTTGACCTTAGAACTGAACAGAGCTGATGGTTCGATAGGGGGGTTTAAAAAGGAAGACTTGAAGGAGTTTGCAAGGTCACAAATGCGCATCCAGGCATAGCGTCTCATAACTACGCCTGCACTCGCAGCTCTAGCCACCCCTTCAGTTGCGTGGGACAGCAACCTCATGGACAAGTTGGAAATTGACTCTAGGGTGGCAAGTTGGGAAGCAACTTTATCACATGCCCATTCTGAGACTTGACCCGTGAGGATTCCAGAGAGCTCGGTGATGAGATCTCTCTGGAGCCTCGTAAAATGTGCCAAAAAGTTCAGAGACCTGACAGCAAAGGTCGCTGAAGCAAAAACTCACTTCCTTAACATGTCCACCACCCTGTACTCTCTGTTGGGCAGGTGGACAGCAGGACTTTCCTCCACAAGGTATTTTTTGTGGCTGCTGCCACCGCCATAGCATCTACTGGCAAACCTCTAGGCTAATGGGATTGATCCTCTGGAGGGGAGAGTATCTTATCTGATCTCTGGGGAATGGCCTCAACAGTATCAGGATTCTTCCATGCCTACTGCACGATGAGCTTGACTAACTCATCGGCGGGGGAGGGTCACCCAAGAAGTAGAGGGCCAAGAGCTGAAGGCCTGCAAGAATACAGATTCCTCCGAGGAAGGGTTGGAGGGCTTCCAGTCACCCCTCTGCCTGAAAATTTCCAGGATGTCTCCAAATGAGACATTGTCAGGGGGTGACCATGGAAACCCTTCCTCATCATCATAGTCCTTATCTTCAGTGAGGGTCTCCTCTGGGGAGTCCATGTGTTTCCTCTTACATGTCTATTTCCAAGGGGGTTCTTCAGTAGGAGCATCCGAAGAAGACTCAGAAAGGGAAATACCCTGTACAGGGGTTTCCTGGGTCTTGCGCTTTCGGTGTCCTGGGGGGGGTGGCCTTTGATAGCTGCAGCTCAGAGGGAATGGGTGGTAGGTCCGACATAGGAGAATTGCTTGAAGCAAGCACCGTCTCCATCACCCGGAAAGCAGGCCCGCCTGAAGAGGAATAGGAGCCTGGAACCGAAGAAGACAATTTCAGAACCAGAGTCACACCCCGCTCCACGCGGTCTGTTCCCAGAGATGGAGCCTCAAGCAAAACCGGAGTGGGAGTCACCCTCAGACCCAAAGATGGAACCGGTGACACAACCGGAGCCGTGGCCAGAACTGAGGGTTCCACCTCCCCAAGCATGAGATTGAGGAAGGGTGGGTTCCAACGGAACCGACACCCAAAGGGGCCTGGGAACCTCAGACACAGTCATTGTCGGCGCCAAGGAAAGGGGTCCTCTTGCAGATGTTGGAAATATGAGCCTCAGAACCAAGGGGTCCAAGAGAGGAGAATACATGGGGGGGTCACTGGGGCAATGGACCCAAAATCCGTAGTGGGATGGGTTCTAGGAAAGTTCATAATTCCCCTGGCAGTCAGCGGCTAATCAAAGAGGTACACCACATCCAACTCAGGCTCCTGGTGGACCTTACCGATGCCCCTGGGGGGAGTCAGGCCGGTCCAAAAAGGGGATAAAAGGTTGTTCGGCAAATGGATCCGTAGACAGGGAGTACTGGGTCCATGGTGTAGTGAAAATTGGCACCAAGGATTCTAGTTTAGAAACCAGTAAAAGGGGAATAATCAGAGCCGAGAACGGGCTCAGAGCTGAAGTCACAGCTGGGGTGGAGGTCAATAGCAGCTCCGAAGAGGCTGTCAGAACTGATGTCGGTGCCGAGGTAGAGGCAGGCAAACTGGCCAGAGCCAAAATCATAATGGGAGCCGTAGTCATCTGTGCCAGGACCGGCGTCAAAGAGGCAATCATGGCAACTCCCGTATGAACCACTGGAGCCAAACACGGAGCCAAGGTGGTCGGAACCAATAAGGCGATTCTATGCTCAGAAGAAGTCTTATGGGCCTTATGCTTATGAGGCTTCCCCCTATCACCGGCCACTGAAGAGGGTTCAGAACGAGGATGTTTTTTGTCCACAGATGGAGGAGATGAGACCTCAGACACAGAAATAGCCTCAGAGAAGTCAAAGGAAGCAGGCCTTTGAGAATTAGCTTATGACATCTTTCATTCAGCGTCCGCTGACTGAAACTGGCACAAATGTCACAGGGAGGTTTCGCCGATAAGTGTGGAACCCCCAAACAATTAACATATTACTCATGCAGATTGCTATTAGGGAGTTTACCATTGCAAGAAGAGCAATGTTTAAACCCTGCTGTCCCTTTCTTTTCAGACATATCAACAGTAAACAACACAACGCTTATCTAGAAAGGAAAGTTAGAGATAGAAAGGAGGGAAATACCAACAATGGTATTGGGAATACCACAAGGGTAAAAAGGGTGAATATCAACAATGGTACGAGAAAAGAGATACCCATGGGTAGAGCTGAGTAAGTTATCAGAGAAAAAAATAATAGTTTGACAGGAAAGAACTCACAAATACTATAAAATTTGAAAAAATACAACACTTAGCTGGAGATCTCGGTGAAACTCTGCTACATGGCTGTGCGTCAAACGAGATCTGAGGTAACTGAGTGAAGGGCATTGTGGGCAGCAGCTTAGCTCGAGAGTTTTTGGTGCACACCAACTTGGTATAAGGTCGACTCGGTTCCGAGGGCTCAGAACCAAACCCATCAGTGATGAATAGGAAGAAGATTAACAACTTCAGATTGTTGCATAAGTTATATGATATATAGAAATACATGTGATGTATAATATTTGTTATGTTAATATAATTTGATTACTTTTATATGAATGTAAATTTGCCTATGTCACAAGTGATAATTCAATAAAGGTGTTTGGAAAAAACCCACAATGTTCCAAAATCATGCATAACACTGCAGGCATATCTAGAGTCACTGTAGACAGTGACTCTCTTTCCCTTACTAATTTACAAGCCTTAGTAATGGCTACCAGTTCAGCTACTTGAGCAGACATATTTCCCTGTAAGTAACCAGTCAATAATATAGAGTCAGTAGTACAGATGGCAAAATCAGGTGTTAACTGTCCATCTTCTCTTCTTATGCAGGCTCCGTCAATAAATAGGATGAGGTCAGGGTCCTGTATGGGTGTATCTCGGAGATCAGATCTAGGAGGAAGCACATGGTTAACAACAAAAACACAGTCATGAGGTTCACCCTCATCAGCAGTAAGGATGAGAAAAGCTGGGTTAAAGGGAGGGCATCTAATAGAGGGGTTATTGAGTAGAAAGCCATGAGGCAGAAAGATACTGTGTTTTAGGTTTTTAACAATAAGGCATCTGCAGAGTGTAAGACTGCAACAAAAGTACTGTGACCCAGGGTGAGTGCTGCTGCCATATCAACTAATCAGGCAGTGGCAGTCACAGCTATGAGACAAGGGGAAAGGGCAGCTGCCACTGGATCAAGATTTTTGCTAAAATAAGCAACTGGCCTAAAACCATCATTCCTTTTCTGAACTAATAAACCCAGTGCCACCTTGTTGTGTTCACAACAGAAAAAGATAAAACACCTTAGAATAGTCTGGTAGTCCTAATGCTGGTGGATTTGAAAGAAGATACTTTAACTGAACAAAAGCTTGTTCAAGGCATGGTTGCCATGGAAGAGGCTCAGGAGTACCTTTTTAATAACTCTGAAAGGGCCTTGACAACTTCAGCATAATTAGAAATCTATTGTCTGTAATAGCCTGCTAGCTCAAGAAATCCCTGAAGTTGTTTCAAAGTAGTCAGTCTCAAAGCCACCTGTATACAGGTAATATGAGAGGGTAAGATGTCTTGTGCATTTTAAGAGATTAGGTGCCCCAAATACTCAACTTGTTGTTGCCAGAGCTGGAGTTTAGACTGGTTTACTTTAAACCCCAAGTCAGCCAGTTTAGTCAGGAGCTTAATAGTGTTGGTCTGGCAGTCAGTAAGAGAGTCAGAAACTACAAGATCATCTACATATTGCACTAAAGTGGACCTGCAAGGTAATTATATGTTATCCAACTGATTTTTCATCTCCCTGGAAAATAATGTGGGTGATTCAACATATCCTTGTGGCAAATGAGTCCAAGTTTATTGTTGTCCTCTGTATGTGAATGCAAACAAATACTGACTGTTGAGATGAATTGGGATTGAGAAGAATGCTGAAGAGATATCAATAATTGTTAAGGTGGTAGCTGAGGGAGGAACTGAACTAAGTATAGTTGCTGGGTTAGGCACAAAAGGAAAAGAAGATACTACTATGGCATTTATGGCCCTTAAATCTTGGACATACCTATAGGTTTCTTTGCCTGGTTTCTTAACTGGTAAAATGGGTGTATTACATGGGCTACTATTGGGTACAATGATTCTCTGCTGTAATAATGCTGACATGACTGGCTCAATTCCTGCCTCTGCCTCCACAGAGAGCTAGTATTGTGCTACCATAGGTAGAAATTCATATGATTTTTAAGTAATTTGGACCAGCATCGCATGCTTAATGAGTCCTATCTCATTCTCATGGGTAGACCATAACTGTGAAGGAGCAGTATTCAGTAATGATGCGTATGACACTTGGATATTATCTGTCTCGGAAAGGAGAGAAAAAAGAACATCCACATCCAGCTGCTCTGAGACAACACCCATCTGCATTAGAGACTCATATGGCACATTTAAATACAATCTGGTGTACAGAACACCTTGCATTGCAATTTGCAAAACAAGATCCCTGCCTGAAAGGTTAAGAGGTGCAGTAGTTCCCACAAAAAAGCATGTGTATCTGTTAGTGGTCCCAGTTGAACAGGAAGAGGAACAGAAATAGTCTCAGGGTAGTCCAAAGGAACCCCTGAGACTCCCACTCCACCCACCATGGTGCAAGACAAGGGAGGATTCTGGGCAGCTGATGCATTTATCAGAGATCTAGTAGCTTCAGTATCTATTAAAAAGGGACGTTAGTTAATGTTAACAAATGGGCCTTTCTGCCTTACAGGTACCAAAGGAAGTATCTGTGATTCCTATTCATGGCTGTTGTATGCAGTTTTCTGCTAATCTGGTGACTGCCAAGGGGTATTCCATGTGCAAGGCAGTTGTTGTGGTGTAGAACTTCACGGACCTCATGAGGGTGTCTCAAGTGGATTTGTGGAAGGCAGAGATGCATTCACCAGCTGCAAGAAAGGGCAACTCTCCATCCAATGGTTGTTTTGTTCACAATTAAAACCCAAACTTGAATTAGGTCCTTGTGGGATCAGAGTTTGTGTATTGCTGAAATGTCGAGGAAATGATGCCTGGTTTTGAAACATTCTGGGCCTATTATGGCTCCCTTGTCCTCCCCTGTTCCTAGTCCTAAAATGGGGAAAAGCATTAAACTGCTAAAGTTGTATGTTCAACAGTTTTTCCTGCCAATCCTTTTGCTCATGACTGAGGGTGTCTGCTAAATACTGTATTTGGTTAACTAGCTTGTAAAGGTCTAAACTTGGCCAATTTAAGCAAACTTTCTTTAGTTGGTCATGAATGGGAGGCAATAGTCCATCTATGAAAGCAGCTGAGAGGCCACTGGCTGCTGGCACTTCTGAGGGCTCAGAATAGCCTGAAAATGCTTCAAAGGCATCAGTGATATGACATAAGTATGTTTCAACGGGCTCATCCTTCTGCTGTGTTGCAGCTTTGATTCGGGACCAGTTAGGGACAGGGGGACATATGTCAGTAATGGCTTGTAATAACCTGGTTCTAGCATTTTGGAAAGCTTCTACCACAGTGTGCTGGGAAATAGGGTCTGGTATATTACCAAGGGTTGGGAGGGTGGCCTAGTAGTTAAGGTGTTTGCCTTACAAGCACAAGGTGCAGGGTTTGAGTCTCACAAGGGATAATTGCCTAGGCTTCAAATGGCTCGCAAGGGCAGTTAGCTTAGTATGAATCTATGAAAATCATCTATGAAACCATGATCCCTAACACATTTGAAAAGATCAGGTGGAATGGAAGCTTCTAGTATGGCTCTGAGATCCTCTAAGATGGGATTTTGCAGTCAAACATGCCCTCTTAAGATTCTGGCACATGTGGCTAGATTAGTATAGATGAGAGAGTCCACTATAGTTTGGAAATCCACAGCAAATGAAGGGAAAACCACACTGATAGTGGATGGTGCTGTATCATCTCTATATTGGGTAGGATTAGGGACTTGACGTAAAAGATGTAACTGTGCAGCTGAGGGGTCAACAACAGAGCCTTCTTTCTCTGAACAGTAATCAGTATCAGCATCATGTGGTATAAATTAGTCAGAACTAAAGTAGCCATTCTCATGTATAATTATAGGGAATTGATAAACTAAGTGACATGAACGCAGCTTGTGTCATTGAGTAGGGGGGGGGGGCTCTTTTTGTGTAACCTAGGAAAACTCATGCACATTAAAGAAGGGGTTTTATCTGTCTGCTCACTAGTGGAGGCTGAGTTGTATAAGAGGAAACCCTTGAAAGATGCTTTGGAGCAGGTGTGACTAGCAATAGGAAAGCTAAAGTGTGCTTCTAAAGCCTTAGAAGGTGTGGTAGAAGATGGACTCAACTGAGTAGGGGAAGAGGTAGTTGTGGAAGAAACAGTTCCCTGACAGGGCGGTGAGGCAGGAGTTACTACAGAAGGATGAGTTGTCTAGAAATAGTGGTTAAGTTACAGGAGTAGAAGAAGAAACAGTAGGATCTTGTTAATTGGAGTGGGTATTATTATAAGCAGGGGTGGTGCAGTGGGCATCACTGTACCAAGGGCACAGTCATCCTCGGATGACTCATCTTGACCAAGTTGCATTTTCTTAAGTTCTCTGAGGGCATAGAGGCCATAATCATCCTTTCCTTGGCAATCTGATTGCTAAAGGTGGGTAAATGTCTTATTAGCTGCTTGTAACTGCGTTTTTAATTTAGCTGCATTATGCTTTAAACTATGAACAATAGATTATTTTTCTCTGTCCTTAGATTCTATTTGCAATGCATTAAAAGCTGACCAGCAGCTAGCTGGAACTATACTACCTTTCTCTTAAGTCATTTCTGTAAATTTAATAAAATATTCTTATTAAAAAATTATCTTTATCAAAAGTTCCTGCAGGTGGGAAGGTCAGTTTACCATCATATTTTTAGTCAATTCATGCCATTTATCTAAATACATACAGCTGTTTTTAGTACAATTATAAAACATATGTCTAGCAGGAGTACCATACTCCACTTCATTTTAAGATCTCACATTCACTCCCATTGTAAAAAGTTTTACAATGACAACATAAAAGAGAAAAAAAAAACATTCCACTCAAATAACTAAACCTACATTCACACAAAAATGGCACTTAGTTTTGATTGTCTGCCAGTCTGCTAAGAGGGAAAGTAAATAAAAAGTAAGGGTGCAGTTGTGATCTGATCCTTCAGAAAATGCACTTGACAAAAAAGTATCAAAGGGCCTGTGATCCCCCTGTACTGGCCCAGTAATCAAGGGACCTCAATCCTCACCACTGGCAACAGTGAGGGGTGTACATAATGGGAGGATGACAAGTACATACACAATAAAGTGCAATTTCCCATAAGAGCACACTGAGATCACAGTCAGTCTGGGGCTGGTTTCTCCCTCTCTCTCCAGATCCCCAATAAGACACCCCACTGGCACAGCTATATGGTTGAGATCTCAGCCGCCTTGCCAAGCTAAGACCTCCAGCACCCTCTCTGTCCAACCAGTGCTTTGTGTCCCTGCCCAAGGGGCTGACACACACATATACACTTTGAGATTTGATTTATACACAACCACACATACACACACCTGGGAAAGTCTGGTACATGTATACTAGCTATGCCCCCTTCTGCCCAGACTATAAGGTAGTTATCACTGCCACCAGCCATCTCTTTATAAGCTACTTTAAGGCCCTTACCAATGGTGTCCAATCCTACTGTGTAATGTTACTATTATCCAAATGGTAGTTTTGACCAAGACTTGCAAGTCTATTTAGGAGTGGCCTGTACAGTGTCACCAAATACATATGTAAGTACTCTAAGAGGTTAAATATGCCTCACAAATATCAGCCACAAAGATATGTTTAAATATATTTAATAATAAATAATAAAAGAACAAGACAATACTCAGAAAGCAAATGCAGTTACTTCACAGTTCAAAATCACAGGAAATATTTTACAACAACATTGCAGGACAGTCTCAAATAAATACAGAAAACATCTGAACTAATCTTTACTATATTCCTATCTATATCTAAAAGAGATATTATGCCCTCAATCTTACTTAATGAGCAAGTGCAGATGATGATGATGAGTGGATGTTCTTGCTAAGGCCAAGACAAAATACAAAATGCAGAGTCTCCCTCTGAGAGAGTTCTTAAATTAATATCAAACATGACTGCTGGGTTAGCTTGGATGACATCACTATTTGTCACCTGACTTCAGTTCCCAGGCTAAATAGAAACAACATATCTGTGTTAGAAATGCATACCTCTCAGATGTGCAGCTGCTAGGAAGTCATAAAGCAATGCTTGCTGCATTGAAACTAACTTTTATAGTACATCGTAAAGCATTTAATTTCAACTTATTTTCTTGAAGTTTTGTAAGTTAATCTTCTATGTTCAAGGAGGGTATGCTGTGGTTACATTCTTGAAGCTCAGTACATAACATACAGTTCTGTATAGAATAACTTACCAAATTCCCTGTCTTTGAGAGCCCATCTGTGTTGGCATTGCTAACCCCATTGTGGTGCTCCACTGTAATATTATATACTTGCAACCCTAGACTCCACCTTAGTAACTTGGCATTTTGCCGGCTGGTTTGATGTATCCATGCTAAGGGATTGTAGTCTGTAACTACAGTGAATTTCCTTCCATACAGATAAGGCTTAAGTTTCTGCTGTGCCCAGACTATGGCTCAGCATTCCTTTTCTACAGCTGCATAGCATTCCTCCCTGGGTTGGAGCCTACAACTGAGATATACCACTGGGTGTTCTTCTCGCTCTGAGGAAACCTAAGTACAGTCCCCACCCCATGGTTTGAAGCATCCACCTGCACAACAAATTTTTTGCTGTAACCTGGAGTGGCTAACACAGGGGGTCCTCTCAAAGCTCCTTTAAGCTTCTGGAATGCCTGCTCACATGCTGGGGTCCACACTACCTTATCTGGCCTGCTTTTCCTTGTCAGGTCTGTGAGAGGACCAGCTATGGTGATATAATTGGGGACAAACTTTCTGTAGTACTCTGCCATCCCTAAAAATCCCCTCACCTGCTTTTCGGTAACAGGAACAGGCAATGCCTGAATGGCTTCCACTTTGGCAGATTCTGGCCTGATCTTACCAATCCCCACTCTATGTCCTAGGTACGAGACCTCTGCTGTACTCACCTGACATTTGCTGGGCTTAATGGTCAACTCAGCCCTCTGTAGTCTGCCCAGCACCTCCCTGACATGCTGAAGGTGCTCTTGCCAGGAATGGCTGTAGATGGCAATATCATCCTGGTGAGCTAGGGCAAAATCTCCTGCTCTTGCTAGCATACAATCTACCAGCCTCTGGAAAGTCACCAGGCATTTTTCATCCCAAAGGGCATCTTCATGAACTCATACAAGCCAAAAGGAATCACAAAGGCTGACTACTCTCTAGCACTGGGAGCCAAGGGCACCTGCCAGTAACCCTTGGTAAGATCAACAGTGGTAAGATACTTAGCCCCATCCAGCTGCTCTTGTGCTTCATCTGTCCTAGGCATGGAGTAAGTATCTGACTCTGTGTAGCTATTTAATTTCCTGTAGTCCACACAGAACCTGGTGCTGCCATCCTCCTTTGGTACCAGCACTACTGGGGAGGCCCCGGGACTGCTGGACTCCTGAATTACCCCTAGTTCCAACATTTCCATCTCCTCCCTCAGAGTCTGTTTGACTTTCTCAGGCACCCTATAAGGGGCCTGCTTAGTAGGCCTTTGGGGTCCTGTATCCACATCGTGCTGCACCAGGTGGGTGCACCCTGGTGACCATGCCCCCAAACTCCTGTAACACTGCTCAGATTTTTTGAACCTGGGTAGGGGATATCTGGGTACGGGATAGCTGCTAGGACATTGCTACCCCTTCCACTGAGGTGTCAGTTTAAGCCTCACTGAGATCAGTCACTAGATTCCCCCTTGGACTCCTCCTGCCATCTACTGCAAATACTCAGCACAAGGGCCTCCTGTATCATGGTAAGGTTTCATCATGTTAACATGGTACAGTTTGTGTTCCTGCCCAGCAGTTCTACCATGTAGTTAACATCACTGACCTTCCTTACCACCGTGTAGGGTCCCTCCCAAGCTGCCTGCAGCTTGTTGTGTCTGACAGGAATGAGAACCATTACCTATTGCCCTACAGCATACTCTCTAGCTCGAGCATTCCAGTCATACCAGACCCTTTTCTGCTGTTGGGTTTCTGCCAGGCTCTCCTGGGCCAAGCTCATGAGTTCCCTGAGCCTTGTCCTGAGGTTTAGGACATATGCCACAACATACTCTTTGTGGGATTCACATTCACCCTCCCACTCATCTTGACTCAAATCTAGAGATCCCCTCACCCTATGTCCATACAGCAACTCAAAGGGTGAAAAACCTGTGGATTCCTGGGGAATCTTTCGGTAAACAAACAACTGATGGGGCAAATATTTGTCAGAGTCCCTGTTAAACTGGTCTGCACAAACCAGTAGCACGGACTTAAGTGTAGAGTTTAACCTCTCAACAAGACCATTAATCTGAGGATGGTAGGGCATGGTGTTTAGGTGTTTCACCCCACAGTACTTCCACAGACAAGTCAGCAGTCTGACATGAAATTGGCACCTATGTCAGTCAGTATTTCATTTGGGAAACCTACCCTGCTGAAAATCTCTAACAAAGCATTTGCCACCTTTTCTGCCTCAATGACGGACACATCCACCATTTCACAGTGTCTGGTAGCATAATCTACTACCACTAGGATATACTTTTCCCTGTGGATCTTGGGGTACTCAGAAGTCACACAATATCCATAGCTACCCTCTGAAATGGCTCCTCAACCACAGGCAAAGGCATCAAAGGAGATTTCACCTTGTCTCCTACCTTGCCTACCTTTTGGAACTGCTCACAGGTCCTACAGTACCCTGTTACATCCCTGGAAATCCCAGGCCAATAAAAGTTCTGCATAATATATTTCTTTGTACGTTTTATGCCCATATGACCTGCAAAGGGAATATCATGAGCTATGGGTAAAAGTGACAGATGGTAGACTCTGGGCACAATCAACTGCTGTATTCTCTCATGCTCTAGCCCTCCCTCAGGCGTCCACATTCTATACAGTAACCATTTGTCCCAATGTACAGATTCCCCATTCCCTTGAGAATTAGGTGCCTCACTAGCTACCTCCCTCGGGCCTTATAATGTAAGGTCTGTGAGGTATGCCTGTCTCAGCTTTCTCTTTGTAACCCTTCCCAGCTCCTCTTCCACAGGAAGTCTGGTATTCTCTGACAGCGGTGCCTCACTGTCAGCCTGGTTTACTACTACTCACTCTGCCCTTTCAGTCACTCTGTTCAAGGGAACATCAGTACCCAGAAGCTGCTGTGGCTCACCTTCAGTCTCACTGCTACAGGGTAGCTTCCTACCTGAAGAAACCACCTCACCAGTCCTAGCTGCAAGTGTGCAGTCTGTCTGGGTCTCCCCCAGGCTACCAGACCCACCAGCTTGTCCCCAATCCTGAATGCGTGTAACTGCATGCACAAACGGTACTGCATTATCAAAATCATTCCTATCAGGACATCTGCATGGATATCCTCAAACACACTTACTTGCTGGTTTTCTTTTCCACCCTCCCAGTCAAGGTGAACCCTAGACAAAGGTATTTGGAATGGGGTCTCCCCAATGCTCTGACTGGAGTAGACTGCCCAGGTAGGTAGTGCTCCTCTTTAACCATTGCAGGCTTCACAATGGTTAGGTCACAGGCTGTGTCTCTCTTAGTAATGGTCTCTTTCCCTTTCACTAAGATAGGATATAACCTCTTGTAGCAGTTTGGTACCCTTGTTGTCTCGAGACAACCTACTGTAGGCATTTTGTCACTCCCACTTACTGGCTCTCCCACCTTTTGTTCCCCACCTTGCCTCTGTGGACAAGCTATATGTTGCATGGTCCTACTGGTTGCATTTAAACATTTAACCCTTGGTCCTGGACATGTACCTAGACTAGTGGTTTCAACCTGCTACTCCGGACTCTGTTGGGGCAGTCTGGGCTGCCCACCATGGGTTCCCTTAGACCCATGAGCAGCACTGGGTGTCCCTTTACTGTGAAGTGATGCACTGCTTGCTAGGTATAGGTCTCCCTTCTTCCCCAACTCATCTACAGTATTGCATTGTCTATCAGCTAAGCAGATAGATTCTCGTGTCCTCAGACAATGTGCCAAGGGCTTGTTCCTTCACCAAAAGGTCTGCCAGCCCTTCAAAAGTAGTGACTGCCATCCACTCACCCACCTCTGAAAATAAATGCTTAGTTCAGCAATATATTCACGCACACTTTCATCTGCCTTGCATCTATGCTCACAAAACTTTTTCCTATAAGCTTCAGGTGTTAACATAAAGCATTCTAACAAACACATTTTGACTTTATTATACTTTAAGCAATCAGTATCAGACTGTTTGGAAATTGCAGTTACAGTTTTACCATGGAGTAAGGATGTCAGGAACTGTACCCACAGCCCTTGGTCAGCATTATACGGTTTACATTCCCTTTCAAACATATGAATGAAACTATCAAAATTATCCCTCTCTGTAAGTTGTGGAAGAAATTTACTGACCTTTGTTGTTCCTGGGGATCAGTTACTCCCTTCCCCATTACCTCCATGACTCTGGCAAAGAGTCAGCATCTCCTTTTCATGTTGTTTCTCCTCTCATTCTCCTCAGCTTCCAGGCATCGCAGTTTCTCGTTTTCCTCACCCTTCAGATGTTGCAGTTTCTCATTTTCCTCAGTCTCTAGACATCTCAGTCTCTCTGCTGTTTCTATTTCCAAATGCTTGGCCTCCAGCTCAAGTCTCTTTAACTCCATATGGATTTTAAGTCCTCTGTGGAAAGGTTGAACTGTCCATTTTCTGAGAGTTGTACATTCCCAAGGCCAGTCTGATTGTCCTCCTGGTTGCTATTCTGTGATGCATCTGTGACTAAAGCTGCAATTATGTCTGCTTTAGTCACGTTGGCATGCCAGTCCTTTAGTCTGGCACATCACAGCCAACTGGCTCCTTGTCAGCTTGCCATACTCCTCTGCTGACATGCTTGCCTGCTCTCCCTGACTAACTAAACTAACAAAAAAATAAAACAATTGTGACATGAACTCTGAATGTTCACAGCGTGGCTGATTAAGAGTACAAACACCTTCAGTGACTACTGTACACGTTACAGGAATTCAATATTCACACCACTACAAGCCAATTAATATGTGATGTGGCTAACCCACTGCCAACCAATTAATATGTTATGTGGATATCCTACCACAGCTAACAAATTAATATGTGACACCCCTGGACTGGCCCAGTATTAAAGGAGCCTCAATTCTCCCTCCTGGCAACAGTGAGGGATGTGCACAGTGGGAGGATGACAAGTACATACACAATAAAGTGTGATTTCCCTTAAGAGCACACACAGATCACAGTCAGTCTGGAGCTGGTTTCTCCCTCTCTGTCCAGATCCCCAATAAGACTCCCCACTGGCACAGCTATAGGGATGAGATCTCAGCTGAGTGGCCAAGCTAAGACCTCCAGCACCCTCTCTGTCCAACCAGTGCTTCGTGTCCCTGTCCAAGTAGCTGACACACACACAGACCCACACACACACACACACACACACACACACACACACACACACACACACACACACACATTGAGATTTGATTTATACACAACCACACACACGCAAACACACACACTCACACACACACACACACAAACACACACACACACACACACACACACACACACACCTGGGAAAGGCTGGCACAGGTTTACTAGCTATGCCACCTTCTGCCCAGACTATAAGGTAGTTATTACTGCCACCAGCCAGCTCTTTATCAGCTACTTTAAGGCCCTTAGCAAAGGGTGCTGAATCCTACTGTGTAATGTTACTATTATCCAAATGGTAGTTTTGACCAAATCTTGCAAAGCTATTTAGTAGTGGTCTGTACAGTGTCACCAAATACAAGTACCCTAAGAGCTTAAATATGCCTCAAAAATATCAGCCACAATGGTATGTTTAAATATATTTAATAATAAATAATAAAAGAACATTTCAATACACAGAAAACAAACACAGTTACTTCAGAGTTTAGAATCACAGGAAATATTTTAAAACAACACTGCAGGACAGTCTCAAATAAATACAGAAAACATCTAAAGTAATCTTTACTATATTCCTATCTATATCTAAAAGAAATACTATGCCCTCAATCTTACTTACAGAGCAATTGCAGATGATGATGAAGATGATGAGTGGATGTTATTGCTAGGTCCAACACAAAATACAAAATGCACAGTCTCCCTCTGAGAGAGTTTTTAAATTAATATCATGCATTACTGCTGGGTTAGCTTGGATGACATCACTTTTTGTCACCTGACTTCATTTCCCAGGCTAAACAGAAACTTAACATCTCTGTGTTAGAAATACATATATTTTAGATGTGCAGCTGCTAGGAAGTCATAGAGCAATAAAACACTTTACATTTTAAACATAGTAATTACTTTTCTTTCAAGACAATAGAAAAACATCTAGCTCTAGACATTGTCTGCTTGTTGCATTGAAACTAACTTTTATAGCACATCATAAAGCACTAAATTTAAACTTATTTTCTTGAAGTTTTTTAAGTTAATATTCTATGTTCCAGCAGGGTATGCTATGGTTACATTCTTGAAGCTCAGTACATAACATACAGTTCTGTATAAATCATATCAATATTCACAAATTACAGAATTATTTACAAAATTCCAGATAGCTGCTGGACTGGCAGTCTCACAGGGCCCACTAAAGTGCTTTTTCTGCAGAAGCAGCTCACACAGGTCTGAAAAAAATCCAGTCCCAAACAACACCAGCTGTTCAGGTTTATATTAATATTTCAGTCTCTTGGCAGATCAAAATGCAACCCTTTATTTAATTACAAAACACATGCAGGAGACAGCAGTCAGAAACTTTTAGTTATGTACTCACCATAACTTCAGAT
This sequence comes from Protopterus annectens, assembly GCF_019279795.1. Lineage (NCBI taxonomy): Eukaryota > Metazoa > Chordata > Ceratodontiformes > Protopteridae > Protopterus > Protopterus annectens. The sequence goes on along the minus strand of NC_056745.1, from coordinate 466,808,252 downwards.
GTTTGGGATCCATCTCGCCTACATTCTGACTGATGGGTTCGGAGCCGATCCCTCAGCTCCGACTCGGCACGCTTATGCTATAGAGCGAGGCCTCTAATTGGCTGAACTATCTTTATCCCAGGATGCACCACCACTAATCCCCCAGATCTTGTTTGTCCGCATTCATGCACACATGCACAACTTGGTTATATAACATTGTTAGATGTTTCAAGATGAAACAACAGGATTCGGACCTTCTGATATCCTCTGATCTCCAAGGAAGGGGGAAGGAGGGTGGGTTATTAGGAATGTAGGCGAGATGGATCCCAAACATCTGAAGTTATGGTGAGTACATAACTAAAAGATGTTATGTGATCCTATCTCGCCTACATTCTGACTGATGGGACAGCGTCCCTAGCACCTAAATCCCGGGTGGCTCATTGGAAAACACTCCTGAGCACTGTGGAACCAAATGAAGCTCATCCTCTAGATGCCACATCTAATTTGTAGTGGGAAATGAAGGTGTGCAGGGAAGACCATGTAGCTTCAGCACAAATGTCACCAATAGCAAGCTTAGAATGAAATGCTACCGAAGTAGCCATAGCCCTTGTAGAATGAGCCTTGACAGAGGTGGTAAGCTCTTTGTTAGAATAAATATAAGCTTGAGTAATACAGTCCCTGATCCATTTGGCAATAGTGACCTTTGTGACAGCGTTGCCCAATTTATTTTCTGCAAAGGATACAAACAACTGATCTGTTTTCCTTGTTTGTTTGGTCCTATCTAAATAAAAACGTAACTGTCTGTGGACATCTAGTGTGTGGAATATAAACTCCGCTTTGTTAGAGTATTTTGGGAAAAAAACTGGAAGCTCTAACAATTGTTGTAAGCATAAAGTAGAACAAACTTTAGGAACAAAAGAAGGATTTGGTCTGAGGGATACTCTGTCTGTATGAAAAACCAAGTACGGGGGTTTCACTGACAAAGCTTGAAGCTCTGAAACCCTTCTGGCTGAAGTAATCGCCACCAGAAAGGCTGTCTTCCATGATAGAAACTTTAGATCACAGGTAGCTGCCGGTTCAAAGGGGAAAGAAGTCAAGGTGCGTAACACTATATCAAGATCCCATGGAGGTGCAGGATGAGAAATCGGAGGTCTTAATAGAGCAGCACCTTTCAAGAAGGTCTTACACAATCTGTTGCTCATTAAAGGTGGGTCTATGGATTCGTGAAAATTAGAAATTGCTGCCAATTGTACTTTGATGGTAGAAACTGAAGAGCCTTGATTGAAAAGAGAGGTCAGAAATTTTAGTACTTCTGCCACGGGAATAGAAATGGGGTCCAGGCCCCGGAGTTGAGCCCAAATAGCAAACCTTTTCCATTTGCTAGAATACAGTTTTTTTGTAGCAGACTTATGGGCTGAAGATAATATGTGCACAACATCTGGATCCAGTGTATGACTCCTGACTATTGTCGGAAGAGGAGGAGCCAGGCTGTCAATTTTAAGGTGTGTAGGGACTGGTGGAATAGTCCCGACTGATGAACCAGTAGGTCTGGGACCTGGTCCAGGAACCATGGACCTTCCAGAGCATGTTTCCGAAGGTAGGGGAACCACACTTGACGAGGCCAGTAAGGAGCAATTAAGATCATTTTGCTCCCTAAGAGAGATGCCTTTTGAATCACCCTGGGGAGGAGAGGAACTGGAGGGAAGGCATAAAGCAAGCCGGTGGGCCAAGGATGGACTAATGCGTCCATGGGGCTCTTCCCGAGCCGGGTTAGGGAGAAAAAGTCTTTGCACTTAGCATTCAGAGGAGTCGAAGAGGTGCAACACGGAACTCCCCATTCGCTGAAAATCTGACTTGCAACTGTCATATTCAGAGACCATTCGTGAGGAGAGAGGATGGTTCTGCTCAATCTGTCGGCTATGACATTGGACTTGCCCGGTATGTGAGTAGCCACTAGGAAGCGTTTGGTCAAGACTGCCCATTCCCAAACTCTCATGGCTTCTCTGCAAAGAGGATAGGATCTGGTCCCTCCCTGTTTGTTCAGGTACCAGACAACTGACATGTTGTCTGAGTGAACAGCAATTACGCCCTGAGGGAGATAATTGTGAAGGGCTTGAAGGGACAGGAGTACTGCCCTCATTTCTAGGATGTTGATATGAAGAAGAGTCTCTTCCGGGTGCCATTTGCCTTGGACTGACCTGCCCAGGGAATGCCCCCCCCACCCCATCTGAGAGGCGTCCGTGGTCAAAGTGGCCACCGGAGGAGGAAGAACAAAGGGTCGTCCCTGATCCAAATTGGAGGGCACTAGCCACCAGCGAAGGTCCGGTTTGCAAGATTCCGTGATCCATATGAGGTGATTGAGAGGGAGTTCCTGAAAGGACCACTGAGTTGAAAGAAGCCACTGGAGGATTCTCATGTGCAACCTTGCCAAGGGGACTAGAAGAACCGTGGCAGACATGGACCCCAATAGCTGCAGGACCATTCTGGCTGGGGCTTTGGACCTGGGAAGTAAGGCTCGAACTTGATTTTGTATGGTTTGAATTCTGTCTGTAGGTAGATAGACCCGCATTTTGTTTGAGTCTATCTCTACCCCTATGAATCTTATTCTTTGAGATGGCCGCAACACAGACTTTGGCCAATTGAACATGATTCCAAGGGAATTGCCCAGTGATATAGTGGCTTGTAGGCTCCGCAGAAGTAGATGCTTGGAGGTGGCAGTTAGGAGCCAGTCGTCTAGGTATGGAAACACCTGGAATCCTAGACTTCTCAGGTGAGCAGTCACTACTGCCAAGCACTTGGTGAACACCCTGGGGGCTGTGGTGAGACCAAAGGGCAGCGCACGGAACTGAAAATGACTGCCTCCTAGGCTGAAGCGCAGATGTCTCCTGGACGCTTGATGTATCTTGATATGATAATACGCGTCCTTGAGATCTATGGAGCACATCCAAACACCCTTCTCCAGCAATGGGAGAATGGTTTGTAGAGTGACCATTGAACTTGGACTTTCTGACTGAACGGTTTAGGATGCTGAGGTCCAAAATGGGCCTCAAGTCCCCGGTCTTTTTTGGCACCAAAAAGAATCTTGAGTAAGTCCCTAATCCGATCTGGTCTGCGGGGACCGGTTGGATGACTCCTTTTTGCAGCAGCTTTGAAACTTCTGAGGCTGCGGTATCCCATTGACTGGGTGGCGGGTCCGGGATTTTTTTGGACTGAGGGGGGGGTGAGAGAATGGGATGGAGTAACCTCCGGCTATAATCCGAAGCACCCATCGGTCCTGAGTTATCCCTTCCCAGGCCTTCAGGTGCTTGGCGACCCCGACTGGCTCGAGCAGCACAGCGGGCAATCCCTCAGGGACTATGAAAGGCTGAAGAGCCACGAAAGGACTCGCGGTCTCCAGTATTGCGAGGGCCTCTGCCGCCTCTGGGACGGCGTCTTCCGGATGAATTTCCCCCTCCTCTGCCTCTGGAAGGGGAACTTTCCTGCTGAGAGGAGTAAGGCTTCTGAGATCTACGGAACCACATTTTCCCTCCTCTTTTAGCCTTGGGATAAGGCCAAAGGGAGTGGAAAATCATGCCCCGGCAGTCAGAGTCTTACCCTCCTGTTCACAGCGGGTTAGTGTGTCTTTACCTTGGGTCCAAACAGGGAGGACCCATCAAAGGCGTCGGCAAATGAAGACTTAAAGGCCTCCAAAATGACACAGGCGGAGCCAGGCTTGTCTCCATAGAGCAATGCCTGTACCGCCACTCTACTCGCCTTCGCGCATCTGAAATGAGCCTCATGGACGAGTTGAAATGGACGACATTGTAGCCAGCTGAGAGCCAACCGTCTGGGCCAGCTCCTCAGGCAGGTTACCCAAGAGGGTATCGGATAGCTCCTTAATCAGATCCCTCTGAAATCTGGTAAAGTCGTCAGGTAGTTCAAGGACCTCAGTGTAAAGGCCGCTGAACTAAGGGTGCGCTTTCCGTACCGATCCATGCTCCTAGACTCCTTATTAGGAGGATGGACAGACGTAGAAGCCTCTGCTACATCTTGCTGGGTAGCAGATGCCACAACCAAAGCATCTACAGCCACACCTTTAGTAAGGAACTCTCTATCAGGGGGCGAGAGAAATTTGTTGGACGAGCAGGCACCGGTTCCACAGAGTCTGGGTGTTCCCGCCCTTGACAGATCAAATCCAAGAGCTCGTCGAAGGCGGAGACACCCAGGAGGCGGAGGGCTGAGCCCGAAGGCCTTCAGGAACACCGACTCATCAGCAGAGGGAGGTTTGGACTGCCAGCCGCCTCGCTGTTTTAGGGCTTCCAGGATGTCTGCAAAGGAGACATCCTCCGAGGACGACTTAGGGGACCCCTCTGCATCATCGAGATCGGTGTCGGATGTCAAAGACTCATCAGGGGAGTCAACGTGCTTCCTCTTGCACGACCTTTTCCTGGGGGGTTCTTCCAAAGAGGCTTCAGAAGGACCTCCAGGAGGGGGAGAAACCCCAGCGGGGGTAACCTGAGGCCCTGGGGCTCCGCTGTCTAAAGACAGGGGGACTGCCAACGACCCAGTATCCGTATGCAGGGAGGTAGCTGGGGAAACCATGGAGATAGCCAAGGAAGATTTGGCTAAAGCGCTCCTCATAGCCCTGAAGGCGGGACCACCAGAATCCTGGGAGGGTCCCACCTCCGTGGCCACGACAGTGGACGGTACTCCTGCCGCCGACGCACCAAGAGGGAGACTTGGGACCAAGAGCATCAATCCCGAAGCCTCCCCCCCAGGGCCGAAGGAAGAAGTCCATGTACTGAACTCCGACCCAAGAGCCGGAGTTGGAGCAAGGGTCGGGCCCGACCCTAACACCTCCACCAGTTCCACCAGCACCGGCTCCAATGGTGCCGAAGCTGTTGGAGGAGGAACCACAGCAGGGGAGTGGACCATCGGCTCCGAAGCCAAATGGGCTGGAGCCGAAACTAGCTTTTGGAACACCGGAGACTGGAAGAGTCGAAGGAGCACCCTGTCGATGTCCAAATCAGACATCTTGGATGACCTAGAGGATACCGATCGGGCCCGAACCGATTTCTCCATCGGCTCCGAAGGGCTCGGGGACCGGCTCCGAAAGGACTCAACAACTATCGGCTCCGAGGAAGATTTCAAGGAAACTTCCCTCGGTGCCGATAAGGACTTCGGCTCCGAGGGGGAAGAGTCTGAGCCGGTAACCCTGATCGGCTCCAATATCAGTGGAGCCGATGAGGGTGACCCGCCTCTCGATGCTCCAGACCTCGGCTCCGAAACCAGAGGGGTCGAGGCTGGAGGCATCGAGGCAGACCATTCCGACCTCGGCTCCGAAGTCCGTGGAGCCGATGGAGAAGTCTGCTTGGATTTTTTAGCAGTCGGTTCCGACTGACTGGTCGGAGCCGATGCTTTCTTCTTTTTAGAAGGAGACGGAGAGGAAGACAACGCCTCCTCAAAGGAAGGCTTGATTAATCCCTTGAGGATTAATTTGTTTTTCCTCTCCTGGAGGACTCTTGAAGAGAACGCATGGCACACACTACACGACTCTTGCAAATGCTTAGCACCTAAGCAATAGACGCACGAGGCGTGGTCGTCCGTTATGGACATTTTGAAACCACACCTCGTGCATTTCTTAAACCCGGAGGGTTTGTATTCTTTCGACATAACTGTTGCCAAAGAACCCACAAAAGCGAAAAACACACTAAACCTTTAGTCAGTACAACTTTAACAGAAATTATATATATATATATATATATATTTTTTTTTTTTTTTTAAAGCACTAACAGCAAACAGCATACTGACAGAAAAAGGTAAAAGATAGATAGAGGGAGTCAAGACCCTCTAACTTAAACGGGTACTTGACCCAAGAAATTACACAAACAGTAAAGTAACAGGGGAAGGCCCCTCTAACTGAAACGGGAAACCTTCCCTGACTAAAAATTTCACGAAATTAGTAACACAAATTTGCCAAACACACAAATATAACAACAATATAACAACAATAGCTGTTAAAACAGCTTTTGGGTTCAAGGAAAAGAAATTTGTGACAGGAAAAAGCCTAATAACTAGTACTTAGCCCAGCCAATGTTGAGACCACGTCTAAGCTTGATAGCGGCAAATGAGATCTGGGGGATTAGTGGTGGTGCATCCTGGGATAAAGATAGCTCAGCCAATTAGAGGCCTCGCTCTATAGCATAAGCGTGCCGAGTCGGAGCCGAGGGATCGGCTCCGAACCCATCAGTCAGAATGTAGGCGAGATAGGATCACATAACATGTCATGTCTCCCCCTGAACAAAGGATTTCATACACATTTTACTGAAAATTCTTATCAGAGTAATAAACTTTATCTATAAGACCATTGCTAACATCCATCAGAAACTATCTTGTCAGTGCATTTCATCCATCAGACCACTACTGTATATCCAATAGGAAACAGACACGTTTTAGGAAATATACATTCTGCACTTGTTATCTATGTTTTGACCTAATAAAGAATAAGTTTCCTTTTTGCTATGTGGCTAACAAGAAATGCTACCTCATGCTTAGGAAAACAAAACTTAACAAGCTTAACATTCTGTACTTTTCTATGGCTTCAGGATACATTTATAGTCATGTACACCAGCCTGCTAAAACACATGAATTTTTAGTTTAACCCTTTACACTCCCCACTGGCACAGCTGCAGAGTTAATTCCTCAAATGAGTGTCCAAGCCAAGTCCTCCACCACTCTCTGTGTGAAACAAGTACTTTGTGTCCCTGCTCCAGGTAGCTGACACACACACTCATTGAGATTTGATTTGCATACACACACACACACATGCCTGGGAAAAGTTGATATTGCACCACAAGGAGGCTAGCACGTAATACCAAACTCACAGTCTTTAAAAAACGAACCAGCCAGAAAGGAATACAGCTTACTTTAGTCCACCAGTTTATTTGACGAAATAAACAGCAAGTCAATCCAGCACATACACCAAGATAAAACGCCAAAAGTTGATATTGGTTTACTAGCTATGACCCTTCTGTCCAGACTATAAGGTGGTTACTGTCACCAGATACTCCCAAGCCAGCTACTATAAGGCTCTTACAAGGCTACCCAATTATACTGAGTAAAATTAATATTAATATTAATATGAATGGTAGTTTGCCCAATGCAGGAAGGCTTTCAGGAGTGGCCACAGAGTCACCAAACAGCTATGAGTTGAAGGTTAAAATATTCTCTAAAGGAACCATTACAATGAAACTTTTAAATATATTTAAAATCATGGAACAAACTCCCCTCACATATAAGAACCATCTCCCACCCTAAGCACTTCAAAAAATAACTTAGACTACACTTACTTAGCATAAAGTCTTGCTTCTGTTATGACTCTACCTATCCCATTACATCTCCCCACCCCACCCCAAGCCAGAAATAAGCTCCACATATTTAGGTGATTACAATGACATACATGTATCTCATACCTAGCTCTATGTTAACTTCTGTTTTGAGGTATGTTTCACTTCTATTTTACCTGTCTGCTACAAGGAAAGGAAAAAAAACATTGCTGACATTACAACTAATATCATTCTATGCTTTGTATTTTTATCTTGTTCACATTTTGTTTCTGTACATCTTAATTATCTGTAATTGCATTACTATTGCTTTTTGATTTGTATTTTGATTAACTGTTAACTATGTTAAAATTTGTTCTTGTGTCTGTAAAATTTCTGGAGCTTTTCTCCTCAGGTCTCCACTGAAAATGGGCCTCTGGGTCAGTTGGACCAACCCGGTTAACAAATGTCAAATAAATAAATATATAAATAAATTTAAATAAATAATAAATAAACATGAAACTATTAAATGTCTATTTACAGTAAACACCAGAATGCCAACAACAGGAAATATTAAAATAACATAGATGAATAGTTTTACACAGATACAGAAAAACAGTATTTAACTAATCTCACTGTATTCTCTTGACTAAGCTAAAGAGTTACTATTCCCTGGTCACTTTCTAGCACAAGGCAAGATGAAGTAGGTGAGTGATCCTTCTGTGCTAGGTTTCCAAAATAGAGTGCCATGAGACTTCAACTAGTATTAAACATTATTTTAGTGATGCATTCCAGAATGACATCACATACATCTGGTCATCTGACTCCTGGTTCACATGTAACCCCTTAATGCTAGAAACTGCCAGGATTTAGCACATATGTGTCAATAATACACACAGAGAGAGCCTTGCTAAGATTTGCTGCAGCTCCTGGAAGTCATAAAACTATAAAACACTTCCACTTTTCCTACAGGAGCTAACAAACCATACTTCTTGCAGATACTGCATCTCTGGCTTCATTCAAAACTGTGAAATAACATCATTATGGCCTAAGCCCAGTAATTTAATTTCTTACTATTTTTAAAGTTTGAGTTTAACCTCTTCCCTTCCAGTATTCTCTGTCAAAACATAGATTTAAACAGTTACAATAATGCATGTATATATTTTTTCTGTCCAGCAGGAAACACTGTTAATACATTTTTAACACAGGCAACTTTAGAAATCCATTTTCAACACAAGCATCTGTACAAATCAGTTTGATATTCAAATGACATATAATTCTTTAGAAAATTCTAGCTAGCTATGCTAGCATATGTTACACATCCACTGCCCTACTTCTCCTGGTAGCTTGCAATACTTCATATCGTCACACCTGCAATGAGCTATAACTGGAACTAGGCACTTTGTGGACACTCGGTGCAGTGTATAGTCCAAAGGGTAAGGCAGAAAATGGATAATGTGATCTAGAAAAATAAAGCCTTAAGAAACATCTGAAGTCTGTATGAACAGGGATATGATAAACATTTTTAAGTCTAGTGTTGCCAGGAAACTTTAAAAAAGGAAGAAGAGATAATAGGTTGTAAAGCAACTTCATTTTGAATTTAGGCAATATCACAAACAGGTTTAGGAAAGGAAGATCCAGAACTGGTCTAAAGATGTTTTTCTTTGGCACTAGGAAAATCTGTGATTAAAAACCCTTCCCCGCCTGGAAAGGAGGAACTGGATCCAACGCTCCTTGGGGATCCCCTTTGGAACATCAAAATTTCATATAACCAAACCTTAGTTTGCCAAGATGAAAACATTAAACCTTTTATTTGTCGAACAGCAAATTTTTCAAAGGGTAAGTAAACAGTCGGCCAACATTACAGAGAAAAACACACCACAGTATATCAAACCCACCACCCCCCTACTCCCCATTGTCTCTGCAAAGAAAAGTTTGATTATATGAAAGTTTGATGTTTCAGAGTAGATCCCTCCTTGGATAGCATGTGATGAAGAACAGCTAGAAATAAAACAATCGGATCTAGAGGATGAGGAATGACCCCCTGGAAAGGAGGTATTTCCTCCCTCTGCCATACGTAACCTTAAAGTATGATTTTCGGAACTCATTTTCTGAAACTATATGTGGCCAAGGAGAAAAATTGAGATCCAGACTTTCTGGAAGAAAAAAAGGGGCCATGGTGGAAGGGGTTCACAAGATCTCTTGAGTAATCATTTAGACTTGTTGGATTGTCCTTTGGTTTGGGGAGGTTCAAGACTTTTTTTTGGAAGTGCCTTGCCATTTCATCTTAAATGTCTGTTTACCTGTATTTTGTTAAGACTGTTTATTCTGTTTTTATTTATTTATTTTTTTTTGCTGAAACTGGTTACAGAGATAGAAAATCTATCAGAAAATTTGGAAAAGGTCTAAAAACTCTTTATTATTCCCTGGATCAACTATCCCCTTTCATAACACTATTTTTGAACACCTCTACAGCAAATGGGCCAAATACTAAATCTCTATCCAAGGGAGAATTTAAAATTTCATTTTTAACATGATCTGGGAGATTCTCAGAATGGACCCATGCAAACTTCCTCAAAACAGTAGTATTAACAGAGTCATAAACACACTGTAAACCATGAGTTGTGACTTATGCAATAGAAGAAACAAAAGTATTTAGAAAGAGTAGTTGTCTAAAATCTTACCATAACCATACACATCCTTCTCTTCCTTGTTGCAGTATTCTTGTTGTGGGATTTCCTGCCCTCAGGCGACTCATACGTTGGCTCCTATACAAAAGCTTCAGCTTGGCTGTTGCAGCTGTGTGGGACGTCACGTTTAAAGCCATAAACCAGGGACCTTAAATGTGACGTCTGCATGCACAATCCTCAGAACTTGAAGATCAGCAGGCAGAGTAGAAGGCCCAGCAAGAGGAGGTGCCAGTGATGTCAGGTGTGGGACCCTGGGGCCCTTCTGTTGTATTGATAGGTCCAAGGTGAAAGGTGAATGAGATTAGGACCTACAGACATGCTGGGATGAAAAGGAGAATGATGAGGGGGTTATTGGTGGGTGGGAAGGAATACTACAACATGGAAGAGAAGGACATCTATGGTTATGCTAAGATTTTACACAACTATTCTATGTCCTTCTATTCCTATGTTACAGTATTCTTGTTGTGGGAGAGTACCACAGCTTAGTTGGATGAAAGGGTGGTGGATGCAGAAGAAGATTCTACAAAGCCCTGTAGGATTGCCCTGGCAAATCCTCCACATGCTCTGGAGACCTGGTCTAACTTGTAGTGTCTGGTGAAATTGTGGATAGTGAACCATGTGGCTGCTTCCATAATGGAAGACATGTCCAGACCTTTTGGGAAAGCCTTGGAGGTGGCCATGCCCTAGTGGAATGGGCTTTTACCCCCCTGGGGATTTTTTTCCATGGTGGGAGCAGCAAAGACAGATGGCTTTCCTGATCCAATGGTTTATTTGGAGACTGCCTTCCCAATGCCCTGTGATGGAAGGAAACAAGAGTTGTTTGGATTTCCTAATAGATTTTGTTTTGTTTAGGTAAAATCTTAGTTATCTGTGTACATCCAGGGATTGAAGTATCGTCTCACCTTCATTGGTGGGAGAGTGAAAGAAGGTGGGAAGGTGGATAGATTGGTATAATGACAAATACTAATTGTTGACCACCTTAGGCATGAAGGATGGGTTAGTTCTCAGGGTTACCCTGTCTTTGTGGAACGTAGTATAGGGGGGACAAGCCATTAAGGCTTGTAGTTCTGAAACCCTTCTGGCTGATGTTATAGCCACTAGTAGAACTGTTTTCCATGTACACATCTGAAGGGTAGCTGTCCCAGCAGGTTCAAATGGGTGTTGGGTAAGCTTTTCCAGGATGAAGTTAAGGTCCCAGGGTGGAGGGATAGGCTTTTTTGGAGGTCTAATGTGTAACACCCCTTTTAAGAATAGTTTTACATTGAGTCTGGCTAGCAAGGGAGGGTCTAGTGGCAGGCAGGCAGATATTGCGGAAAGGTGTACTTTCACTGAAAAATAGGAATGTCCACTTTTTATTAGTTGACACACATAAGTAAGAACTAGGGGAGGATGAGCAATGCAAGGGTCCCTTCCCTTGTCTAGACACCATTTAGTAAATCTTTCCTGTTTAGCTAGGAATTATTTTCTTGTACTAGGTTTCCTGGCCTCCCTCAGGACTAAAAGCACATCCTCTGAGTAGTAGTGTCTGAATGGGATCAAAAGTTTATCACCCACAGTGTCAAGGACAACATCTGCAAGTATGGATGGATGAGAGTTCCCTTTTCTTGTGTCAAAAGGTCCACCTTGTAGGGTAACTTGTAGTGACTGCCCTTGGCTAGATTATGAAGTAGGAAGAACCAGTTCTGCCTTGGCCAGTAGGGAGTCTAACAAAATTTTTGGTTTGTCTCTCCTGATTTTCAGGAGGACTTTCTGTATCAGTAGGAAGGGGGGAAGGCATAAAGAAACTTCCCCTTCCAGGAGATGTTGAAAGCCTCTACACTCCAGGCTAGAGGGGAGTAGGTCGTTGAGCAGGTCTGCAGCTGCCTGTTCTGGGGGGAGATGAACAGGTCTATTTGAGGAGTGCCCCACCGGTGGACAATGTCTAAGAAGACAGTCCTGTCCAGCATTTATTCATGTTGTGGACAGGATGTCCTGCTTAGAAGATCTGCTTGTTTGTTGTCCTGCGAGGGAATGTAGGTTGCCTGCAGGGACAAGTTGTGGTAAGAGGCTAGATCCCATATCAGCAGGGTTAGTCTGCTCAGCTGATATGCTTTTGCCCCTCCCTGTTTGTTGAGGTACAACATTACTGTGGTGTTGTCTGTTACTATTTGTAGAACCCCTGGTAGAAGTAGGGGAGTAAAGGAAGACTGCTGTCATTTCCCTCATATTGATGTGTTTGGCCTTCAAGGAAGGGTGCCAGGTTGCTTGCACTCTGTAAGATGCCATGGTGGCTCCCCACCCTGAATCTAAGGCATCTGTATGCATTACCTGGGTTGGTGGGGGGTGGTCTGGAGGGGAAGCCCTATGTTTAGCTGGACTTGGATCCACCAGCTGATCTCTTTTTTTAGACAGGGAAAGAGGGGGATTTCTTGCTCCAGGTGATTCTGGTGCTAGGATCAAATGTTTTTTAGGTACCACTGTAGCCTGCACATATGCATTCTGGCTAGTGGGAGCATAGGTATGGTGGGTGCCCTTAAGCCCACGGTTTGTGGGAATTGTCTTGCAGTTATTACTTGTGCCTCTAGCAGCACCTTGAAGTGGGAGGTCGGGGAGTTGACCTTGTCTTGGGGAAGAAAAGCCTTCATTTTGTCCATTCGGATTCTGCAAGCCAGGAAAATCTTGTCTTGTTCTGGTTGCAAGAAAGACTTTGGAAGGTTGAGGGTGAACCCTATATTTTGTAGAAGGGACATGGTGAAGTGCAGATGAGTTGAAAGGGTATCTTTACACTCTGCAAGGATTAGGATGTCATCTAGGTAGGATTAAATCTGAATTCCCTGTGTTCTGCAAAAGGCAATGGTCGGGACTAGGCATTTTGTGAACCCTCGGGGGGCAACTGACAAACCACAGGGCAAAGCAGTAAATTGGAAATGAGAGGGGGGCCCAGAGAAATGCACAAATCTTCTGTGGGAAGGTCTGATGGCTATGTGTAAGTAGGCCTCTTTTAGATCCAAGGTGGTCATGAACACCTTGGTTGGGATGAGTGGTAGTAGACTTGGTAGTGACAGCATTTTGAAGGTGGGCACTTTTAGGTAAAGATTTAAGAAAGAGAGGTCTAAGATGGGTCTCCATGGGCCGTCTTTTTTGAGGACCAGGAAGAGACGGGAGTAGAAACCTTTTCCTTCCTGCCCTGAGGGAACTGGTTCTATGGTACCCAGCTTCAGAAGGTCTGTCAAAACCTGTAGAAGGAGATGCTGTTGGTTTTGGGGAGGAACTGGGATGCCTCTTATGGGTGGTTTTACTTTCCAGGAGAGGAAGTATCCTTTTTGTATTATGGTGAGTACCCACTTGTTTGAGGTGATGGTTTTCTAGAAGGGGAGGCAGTGGGAGAGGCAGACTAAGAGTGGTAGTTGGCAAGGCAGTCACGCTTTGTTGGAGCCTCCCCTGTCTTGAAAAGGCTGTTTGGGCTGAGGATGTGGGGCAGCAGGTCTGGAAGTGGTTGGTCTTTTTGCCCCTCTTCTAGATCTGGAAGAGGAAGTACCAACCTGGGCTAGGTTTCGCCTCACAAAGGTGGATTTTGCTGGATAGTTTCTATAGCACTTGGGAATAGGGGACACCAACAAATGTTTTATGTTCCGCAATTCTTTACTTTTTTCTTGCAGATTCTTAAAAATATCTGCAGATTGTTTGCCAAAAAGGAAATCGTGATCCAGGGGGCATCTAAGATCTTAGACTTAAAGACTTCTGGGAGGTGTTGAGGTCTAAGCCAGGAGTATCTCCTGAGAACTGAAGCAGATGTTGCAGAGCAAACAGAATCATCTGCAGCATCATAGCTGCATTTAATTGAGTGTCTGGCTACTTGTATAGCCAAAGAAAGTTTGGAAGAGATGTTAGCTTTAGTGGGGCAGTCAGGAATAGTGGCCAGCAAGGAAGAGGCTTGAGAGACCAAGTCCAGAGCATATTTTGTCATGTGCGTTTGATAGTTGATGGCTCTAAAAGCTAAAGTGGAGGAGGTGGAGACCTTTTTACCTATCCTATCCATAGATTTGCTGTCTTTATCTGTGGGTAGGAGTGAGGCGGAGGGAAGGAGTCTGGATTGCTTATCAGGATAGGTGGCAATCACAGCTGGGTCATCCAAGAGTGGTTTGATTAAGAATATTTGTTTGTCAGGCACCTTGTAAAAGCAATCTGGTCAGTTGGGAGCAGGTGGCTGTGAATCAGGACTCTTAGATGCAGAGTTAAAGGCATCTAGGTATGCAAGTAAGACTGGGAACAACAGAAGGGGAGGGTGATTCTACTTGAAGAAGCTCAAAATACCTCTTTTGGGTATCAGACATTTGTGAGGTATCCAATTTGAAGTAATCTTTCATTTTGGTGAAAGTCTCACCAAATGTGATATCCTCAGGGGGTGAACCTTCTTCTATAGATTCTTCATGAGAATAGTACTCCTGGGGTGAAGCAATTTGGGAGGTGTAAGATTTGGAGTCCTCAGAGGAGGACAATGACATATCATGCTCTTCTTCCCTATCCTGAGATGTCAGGGGGGAAAGGAAGGGGCTGAAGCAGGCATAGGGCTAAGCAAAGGTACAGCAGTGGAGGATGAGGCTGAAGGCCTATGGGCCATAAAGGCCTGCATCAGGGAAGAAGTGAAGGACTGCCAGTCAGGTAGGGCTTCTTTAGTGGAAGTCGTATGCTTAGTTTTCTGTTTCATTTTTGCTGGGGTAGACATTGGAGTAGGCCTGGAGTTGGGTCTGATAGGAACTGTGTCCAAAGGCGGGATCTCGGTCGGAAGCTCTACAAATTCTGGTTCCCCTCGACAGTAGTTGGGGTCTGGATTGGCTCTGGGGATGTGCTAACTGTTGGCTGAGCAATGGCTTCCACAAAGGTAGTTGTTGAAGTCCAGGGATCTGCCGGGCATCCCTCAGCTCCTAAATCGGCAGCTGGTGGGGCATCCGGTAACAGAGCATCAGAAGAAGAGGGCCTAGAAAACTTGGCCTTCTTACGCAGAGGTTCTGACATGGGCTCCGAGGCGGGATCCATCCTTAGGGCTAACCGCTTAAGGCACTGGTTTTCTAAATAAAGGTTAAGAGTGGCCAGATGGCTGCGGAGAGTCTTCTTCACAAATGATTGACAAATGGAGCAGGCGATATGGTCATGCTCCTGGCCTAAGCAAAAAACACACACCGATCATGGGAGTCTTTATTGGGTATTTGACACTCGCATTGGCATTTACCCTTTTTTGCTGTCATCGGCTATAAATTGCTATAACAAATCAAGCTTAAGCAATAACCACATGATAAGAAGAAAAAATCCAATGGGTTACTTAGCTTTTTTGAGACGTTTGATGTGAAGGAGCAAACACACAATGCATTGGTCATCTGCGGCTGAAAAGTTCTGAGGATTGTGCATGCAGATGTCACATTTAAGGCCCCTGGTTTATGGCCCTACATGTGACATCCCACTCAGCTGCAACAGCCAAGCTAAAGCTTTTGTATAGGAGCCGACATACAAGTCGCCTGAGGGCAGGAAATCCCACAGCAAGAATACTGCAACATAGAAATAAAAAGACATCAGATTTTCATAACAAGAAGAAACTCCAGATAAACATTCCTCAAACTTTCACAATTTGTCAGAACAAATTAACATATGAACCTGACAATTCAAAGTTGCACAGGTATAAACTTTTTTCCCATATCTATTAATAATCTTCCCATGCTTATCAGAAAAAGTAGGATTAGAAACAACTAAGTGCTTGGCAGCAGTAGGATCAACTAAAGCTATAACTACTGTGTCAGGTTTGGGAATAGTGTATAAAATGTTAGAAGACTTAGAAACTTTATACGTCCTTCCAGTTTTTCCTGGCTGACTATCAGGAAAATGCAGGAAGTAATGCACACATCCTTTAAAGCAAACAGAACAGAAGGATGAGGTGTAGATTCTGGAAAATCCTTCTGTAACAATGCAGCATTTTCTGAGGGAATGAAAACTTAAGTGTTCTCCCACTGAAAACACTTACACATTCTAGACGTAGTCTTAGATTAAGAGAAGTCCTGGCAGGAAGAATCAGAAACTGAGCTCTCCTCTGATTATTAATCAGAAATCTGAGGAAAAAATCCTGTATCTGTCCCTGCATCTTCTTGTTTAGATTTAGAATTTTGATTCACCAGGAAAAGAGGAATTTTTCTCTCTTTTACTAGAAACTACTTTACAAGAAGGATCAATAGCCTGAATTAAACCCTGGCCCAGACCGAGTAAACTATTCCTATCCAAAGAAAATTGAGGAAAGTAGATACATGCTTGGTTTTCTGCTTCTTTTTGGCAGGAAAATTGGGCCAAGCATGTTACTAATGTCAGCAGCAGATTTCCCAAGGATGGGCACATCATTGTGACATAACAGGGAAAACTCCCAGGACTGACAAAAGTTGTTCTCCCTTGCCCAATGAGGGAATTCCAACAGCAGCAGAGGATGTGGCTAACCCCAGGTCTGTAGCAGCTGTAGGTGCTACAACAGAAAGTGTGATTATGTGAGGTAGTGCCAGCTATGCCAGAGAGAGTAGAGCAGTGCATATGTAGCATATAGCAGCATAGCTAGCTGGGGTTTTGTAAAGAATTACATGTTATTTGAATATCAAACTGATTTGTAAAGATGCTTGTGTTAAAAATGTATTTGTAAAGTCACTTGTGTTAAAAATGTACCAACAGTGGGTCCTGCTGGACAGAAAAGAAATATACATGTATGTCAGACTATACTGTGAACTCTTGAAGTGCATATATTTTAACAGAGGATACTTGGAAGGATGAAAGGGTTGGAATCAATTACAGTTTCCAGATGCTAGAATAAACTTCATCAAAGCTTTATGTGTGCATTGTGACACATCTATGCCAGAGTCTGGCTCAAGTTTCTAGTGAGGTGGTAGTGTGTTTACCACAGAGTCAGGTGACTGGACGTGATGTCATTCTGTAGCCAGCACTGAAACTGTATGTAGATAGTTGTGAGAGATGTGTCAGTAACACTCAGCACTCTGTTTTGGAACTAACAAGACCACTCACCCACTTCATCTTGCCTGCTTTGGTAAGTAACAAGGGAATAGTAATTTTTTAGACAGTTGGAAAATACAGTGAGACTAGTTAAATATTGTTTCTCTATATCTGTCTGAATCATTCCATCTGTGCTATTTTTCATATTTCCTGTGTATTGAAACTCTGGTATTTGTTGTATTTATTGTAAATAGATATTCAGTATTTTCATGTTTTCTATTTTATTATTTATTATTAAATATATCTAAACTTTCATTGTGGCTGGTCTTTTAGAAAATATTTTAACCTTTGAGACTAATTGCATTTATTTGGTGGCACTGTGGCTTCATGCTCCTGAAAGTCTTGCTGCTTGGTTAATACTACTATTTGTATAATTATTAATTTTACTAACAGTAATTGGGTATCCTGGTAAGACCCTTAAAGTAGCTGGATGGTGGCAGTGAATCTACCTTATAGTCTGCATGGAGGTAACATATCGGGTAAATATGTGCCAGCCTTTCCCATCTATGTGTATGGTGTGTGTAAAAATCAAATCTCAAAGATTGTGTCTGTCAACTACTTGGAACAGTGACACAGAGCACTGATTTCTGCAGTGGGAAAGGTGGAGTCTTTTTTTTGGGGGGGGGGCCTGGAAAGGAAAAGCCAGCCCCAGGACTCTAGTGTGCTCCCTGTGTGCTCTTAAGGTCAATTCTGCTTGGTGCAGAGTACTGCATCTGAAAATACTGTGTGTATCCATTTTTGTTCTAAGTGAATGTTCCCCACCAGTGACAGTGGTGAGGATTGAGGCTCCTTGGTTACTGGCCCAGAAGAGGGATGTCATAGAAGGATCCAGGATAAAAGATGCATGGCCTGAGGTACAAGTACAACAAATGGCTACAGCAGTCACCCACCTGTGTCTGAGGCAAATTTCTAGCCAGCTGTGGTGGCAAAGGCTGTTCGCTTAATTATTTTTCTTTTTGTGGCTGGAAGAAGGATCAGCTATGCGATTAGAAGTCTACTCCATAGCCAAGCCAAACTGGTACCTTGTTCCAGGAAAAGACAAGCAGCAATTGCTGGTAAACACTATCCAAGTATAAAAGTTACTTTTTTGACAGAAGTACACAGTAAAAAGTATTCCAAAATACTATGCTAGCCACACAAAAGTAAATAAACACAACTTCTCCACAGAAAAAATGTTTTTGGTTACTTTACACCTCTTTTACACTGACAGAAAAAATGAATGCTCCATTTAAAAGTACATTACAGTCCTGTGACAGTCCATTCAAACACAACACTCCTAGCTTTAAAATAACTTTTTTGAAGAGGAAAGTGATAAAAATAGCAATACAAATAAGAAAGTAGAAGTTTTTCCCCCAAAGCGAACATCCCCCCAGCAAAGGAACAGCACAAGCCAATCCACAAAAGCCTCTGAGCAGCACACTCTTCAGTGGCTTAAAAGCTCCAAAGGCCTTCATGCCAAAATTTGTCTTTTAGTCAGCTCAGCTCTAGCTGCCTGATGGTTTGGGTGCATGTAAGGTGCTTGAAGCTTTGGAAGTTATCCAGATGTTATATCCTTAGCAGGATATAACCCTTATAGCTAAGATTACTGCAGCAGTGATCAATATGATGAACATATGTTGTGTTCAATCAGAAGTTATACCTGCCCCCGGATTCACTAACCTCCTGTGCAGAACTAGCTTAGTTCTGCACGGAAGCGCCTGTTTAGGAGCAGGATGGCAGCGTGCCATGCATAGTAATGAAGGTGCACTGGCCGAGTTCCTAGGCTTACACGGAGCATGTACAAGTGCAGGGGGCATGTCTGAGAGCAGATCTCTCAGAATAAACACACCCCTGCAATGTCGAACAGCAGAAGCTGTTAAGAAATGAGTGAGATCGCTCATAGGTGTCCTCATATCTCAACCAACAGACCCCCATGTGCACAACGGCAACAGGACATATAAATTAAAAGAAGAAATCCATTTATTTCTTTTAAAAATCAGATTAAAGCTAACCGTAGGTGCGCAGGTGTGCCCATTCCTTAGCTACGGTTAATGTAGCTGAAATAGCAAAAGGAGGTTAAAAAGCAGGATATGTGCAAATGAAGCAGTACAGCAGTACAGTAGTGGGCACAGCGTTTGCCTCATGAGCAGTCAATCCTGGTTCGAGTCCCACTGCAGTACATTCCATTTCCATGTCATATCACTGTTGTGAACAATATATTTAGTTGTATAACCTAATAAATAACATATATGTGTGAACTGGAGTAGTAAGTTGTGTAATGAATGATAATCCCATACACTTGCCAAATTCACCACCTCCCCAAGAACCAGTAGACTATTACTGTCTGAAATATAGCAGTAGTAAGAATAAATAAGCACTAGTAAGTGGGTGCAAGTCTGTATGACGGGAAGCAGTGCTTACACAGAGTAAGCAATAGTGAGGCTAACCATGTGTAAGCAGATGTCACCGGAAGTTAGCAGTGCTTACCGTCATGCATACCCGCTAGCAACTGCGTAAAAGTGTGTCAACTACTCTGTATCCAATGGGCCTCGTTCTGGCCAGCAACAAATTAAACAGTGCCTGCAAGGCTCAAACCCAGGAGCCTGCACACCATAGCCAATGTGATTTACCACTAAGCCACCGCAGATAAACATAACCCTGATGTGTCCACAAACATAGCATCCAGCAATACCATTCAACATTACCAGGACATGTAGCTAAATATGTAGATATATGTGTGGGTGCATATATATCTATAACTAAATAGATATATACCTCTCCCTCTCTGTATTACATATATATATATATATATATATATATAGACATATATATATATATATATATATATATACATATATATATATATATATATATATGTATATATATGTGTATATATATATATATATATATATATATATATATATATATATATATATATACATATATATATATATATATATATGTATATATATGTGTATATATATATATGTATATATATATATATATATATATATACATCCACATATAGATATATATACATATGCAGACATCCATACATCTATAAGTCTATAAGCCATGGCAGATAAACATACAGCAGAATGTCAAACCTGGGATGTCGGTTCCGCGGAACTAGGAGATGAGGCTGGGCAGGTGTGTGAGCAAATCGCTGCTTCTCAAATCCCTGGCACGATGCTACCAGTGGGAGAAACAGTGTAGACCAGGTAAGTCTAATCTAGACACAAAAACAGGTCTGTCCCTGGCGGGACGAACCAAAGATCGTGAGTCAATCCGATGTTTACACATGTCTCAAAAGATGAACAAGGCAAGCTCATACATACGTGGATGAAACGGATGAAGAGCCTGAAGAAGCTTGGGTCGAGACAGTATACTGGATGAGTACTGAGACGTGGAGAGAGGGCAATATGTGGAGGTGTGGTATGGCTGGGCTAGTAACTGGAGAATGGATGGCTGCTGTGTATGTGGAGCTCAGGGGCGGGGGAAGGAACCATGGGTATGAAATTATGGAAGATATTAGCAAATAAAGCAGCATAGCAATAGTGTAGTGGGCAGAGCATCCGCCTAATGAGTAGGTATTCCCCGTTCGAGTCCCACTGCAGCACAGTCTATTTTACATGGCAAAGCATGTTATAACCAATAATTTTGTTGCAAAACCCACTAAATAACATATATTTATGAACTGGAGTACTGCAAGAAATGTACATGTGAAGTATCAGTGTCAGAATGAATAAGACACTAGCAAGCAGGTTTAAGCACAAATAAGCAATAGTAACTATAATGTAAGCACTAGTAAGCGGGCTTAAGCCCATTTTTGCGGTGGTAAGCAATGCCTACACTGGTTAAGCAAATCCAAAGCTAACACCCTGTAAGCAGATGTAATGGCAGGTTAGCAGTGCTTACCTCTGCACAAACCCACTAACAACTGCTTAAAAGTGCTTTAACCACTCTGTATCCAATGGCCCTTGTTCTGCCCAGCAACAAAATAAACAGCCACTGCTAGGCTCGAACACAGAACCCCACACACCATAGCCAAAGTGATTTACCACTAAGCCATGTCAGATAAACATAACCCTGATGTATTCAAAACATATCAACTAGCGCAGTCATTCAACAGTACAGAGAATGTATTCCAACATGTAAATGTATGTGTGTGAGTAAATATATTAATATCTAAACATATACAATGTATCAATAGATGCAGATATCTATATATATATATATATATATATATATATATATATATATATATATATAGATATATATATATATATATAGATATATATATATATATATATATATATATATATCTATGGCCACACATCCGTAGATTGCAGTGGTAGATTGACAAATACAAATATGTCCACATGCACTGTTAATGGGGTTGAGACACCCCAAACAATATATGTCATGTACAAATAGGCATACCCCCCCACCACAGCCAAACACGTCTGCCCTGCAACACACTAAAGTGTTACAGATCCCATAAGCAGGATGTGACATGACATGTGCAGAACATGTAAACAGTACTACAACCCACCTGTATGATGTCAGGCTGGTATTGGTAACATATCATGCAGTACAGTGTGGCTCCTATAGGAAATGTAAAATGTGGAAGCTATCAACATCCCCAAGATACATATACACAGACACATATATGCAGATACATATATAGATATACATGTGACTACACAGACACATGCAGCGATATGTACAGTAAGATACATATGTAGAAGGTGCACACAATATGGAACAGTCACTATGCCTACAGTTCACACCTGAACAACTGGACACTGTATGGGCCACCCATACAATTACAATCGTCGCCTGCAACATATACCCACAGAGAGGTCATAGGAAAAACACCACACACAGGTTTGTAGAAATGGAAAACCTTTATTTGTGTACTATTACAGTTCTATATGCCATGTCATATAGCTGTGCAGACACTGACATCCATATAAACAGAGTAATGCAACTGTGAAACAGTGATACTAAGACAGCAGTCTGTAAAGGTTCACAACTGTCATTGTCCAGGCAAATGCCTTCTTATTGTTCAATAGTAAAGACAGACAGGGCCACAGGATACCAAACAATCAACAGTATGTAAAACAGGTGTATAGTTCAGCAGCCTCCATCTACACTCTGCACAAATTCACTAGGTGTTGAAGACTTCAGTTGGCCAAATGGGATGTAACTGTTACATAACAAGGCATAATTAGAAGTTATGTACTCACCATAACGTTCCATCTGAGTAGGTGACTTCATTCGGATGCAACCTGTGGGTATCGGATCCGACCTCGGATCCGAGCCGGCAATTCAAAAGCTTAGGCTCCGAGCTCCTAGCTCCTCCCTCTTACCCATAACCCCTTGCCAAGCCCTGACTGACCTCAGATTGAGTTTGCCTCAAAATACTGCCAACAGTACACTAAAACAGCATAAATACTCGCTCTATAAAGGTCAGGGGGATGGAGGATAGTTGCATCGAATGAAGTCACCTACTCAGATGGAACGTTATGGTGAGTACATAACTTCTAAATCTGAAGTAGGCAGACTTCATTCGTCTGCAACCTGTGGGACAGAGTCCCTAGCTACCTGAATCTTGGGCCGTCATGGAAGGATGTTTCGGAGCACCGCTGAGCCAAAGGATGCTCTTCTTCTAGAAACAACATCCACCTTGTAATGAGAAATAAAAGTATGAGGCGAGGCCCAAGTAGCTGCCGCACAGATATCATCCAATGATACACGGGACTTAAAGGCGGCTGACGTGGAAACTGCCCTAGTAGAATGAGCCGTAACCCTCTGAGGAGCAGGTCTACCTGAAGTGTCATATGCCTGCAGAATACAATTAGCAATCCACTTAGATAGTGTGACTTTAGATACTGCTTTACCCAGAGCAAATTTAGCAAAAGAGACGAACAGCTGATCTGATTTCCTGTGACCAGCTGTTCTGTTAATATAAAAACGTAATTGTCTGTGAACATCCAAGGAATGCAATTTGTATTCTCCTTTGTTTGAGTACTTGGGAAAAAACACAGGTAAATTGATTGACTGGTTAATATTGGATTCAGAAGAGACCTTCGGAAGAAAAGAAGGATTGGTCCTGAGGCACACCCTATCAGGGAAGAAAGAAAGGTAAGGCAGCTTGACGCATAGAGCCTGAAGCTCAGACACTCTTCTGGCCGAAGTGATAGCTACCAGGAAGGCAGTCTTCCAGGAAAGGTACTTTAAATCAGTAGAAGCTGCAGGCTCGAAGGGAGGAGCAGTAAGGGCTTGCAGAACTAAAGACAAGTCCCAGGGTGGTACAACCTCCTTGACTGGAGGCCTCAATAAAAAAACTCCTTTGAGAAATGTTTTGCATAATTTGCGTCATAAGGAGCTGTGTCATGACCAATGTGATAATGCGAGATAGCTGCCAATTGTACCTTAATCGTGGAAGAACTAGCCCCTTGATGAAAGAGGTCTGTTAGAAAATCCAGCACCGCTGACATAGGTGCCGAAAGGATCCAAAGTTCTCTGTACTGCCCATATAGAGAATCTCTTCCATTTACTCCGATAAACCTGCCTGGTGGAAGGTTTATGAGCTGCCACTAAAATGGCCTTGACCGGTGATGAGATACCGGGAGTCCTAATTAAGGATGGAACTGGAGCAGCCAAGCTGTCAACTTCAGGGTCCGCAGATTGGGAACTGACATTCCCAGAGGGTGGGAGATGAGATCCGAAATTGGATCCAGAATCCAGGGTGGATTGATTTTGTGAGACCATACAAGGGAACCAAGGTTGTCGAGGCCAGAACGGGGCAATGAGAATCATTCTGCTCCCCAAACTGTTGGCTTTCTGCAGAAGCCTCTGCATCAGAGGAAGTGGAGGGTAGGCATAAAGGAGACCGGGAGGCCAAGCATGCACCAGAGCATCTCTCGGAACTCCCCTGGTGGGGGAAGCAGAGCGAAGAAATTGTCGCATTTGGCGTTTGAGGGAGAGGCAAAAAGATCGCAACAGGGTTGCCCCCAAATGGCAAAAATCTTCTTCGCTACTTGAGGATTGAGAGACCACTCGTGTGGAGAAAGGATGGTGCGACTGAGCTTGTCCGCAAGGATGTTGGACTTTCCCGGAATGTGCGTTGCTACCAGAAAGCGTTTGGTGGAAATTGCCCATTCCCAGACTCTCATGGCCTCTCGATAAAGGGGGTAAGACCTGATTCCTCCCTGTTTGTTGATATACCAGACTACCGACATGTTGTCTGTCTGAATCGCAATAGTCCCTGAAGGAAGAACGTGGTGAAGTGCTTGCAACGCTAGGAGCACCGCCCTCATTTCCAGGACATTTATATGCAATGACGTCTCTGTGGGATTCCACGTGCCTTGGACAATCTTTCCCGCAGAATGCCCCCCCACCCGAGGCAAGAAGCGTCCGTGGTCACTGTGGCTCGGGAAATGCAGCAAAAGGTCTCCTGCCAGGGGCTCGGAGAAAGAAGCCACCAAAGAAGGGAGTCCCTGCACGCTCTGCTGACTGCAATCGGAGCGTTTAGAGAAGAACAAAGAGGGGACCACTGAACCTGAAGGGTCCATTGAAGAACCCACATGCGTAAACGGGCATGAATGAGAAGCGGAATAGCTGCCGCCATAGAACCTAGGGCCCTCAGGACCGAAGCTGCAGTTGGAGATGGTTGCAGGATCGCTGTCACATGACACTTCAGGCTGGTAATACGGTCTGGGGTGAGGAAGGCTCGCATTGATCTGGTGTTTAGTCTTCCTCCTATGAAATCTATAACTTGTGTGGGGTTCAGTAAAGATTTCTCCCAGTTGATCGTGATGCCCAGCCTTGGTGCTAGTTGAAGAAAGTAATCCCTGGCTGAGCACAGAAGATGCCTTGATGATGCCGTCAGGAGCCAGTCGTCCAGGTACGGAAAGACCTGTAATCCCTGGAGCCTCAGGTGGGCCGCTACCACCGCTAGCACCTTGGTAAACACCCTGGGGGCTGAGGTGAGACCAAAGGGAGGACCCTGAACTGATAATGACTGGCTCCCAGCTGGAAGCGAAGAAACCTCCTGGATCGCCTGTCCATCCGAATGTGGTAGTACGCGTCCTTGAGGTCTATGGAGCACATCCAGTCGTTCTCCCTCAAGAGGGGAAGTATAGATTGCAGGGTGACCATCCGAAACTTTGCTTGGTTACTGACAGGTTCAGCTGGGAAAGGACTAAGATTGGTCTTAAGTCCCCGTCTTCTTTGGCACCAAAAGAACCTGGAGTAAAACCCTAATCCGGTTTGATCTCGGGACGCGCTGGATAGCTCTTTTTCTAGCAGCTGTTCGATTGACAGCTGCCGCCTCCCTTTGGTCGGGTGGAACATCTGGGAGGCTGCGAGATTTGGGAACCTTGAATAGGGAATTGAATATCCTCTGGATATGACACGAAGCACCCAACTGTCTGTTGTTATGGACTCCCAAGAGGTCAGGTGCCTCGGAAACCGCCCCGACTGCCTCCAGAGACGGACAGCCGGGCAACCCTTCAGGGCTGCTGCGTGGGTCTATCAGAGAAAGGTTCTCTGGACCCAAAGTTGCCAGGAGCCCCCTGCCTCTAGCACGACCTCCCGTCCTCCTCTGCCACGGAAGGACTGGTTATCCGGAGCAGGTTGGGATTGCTGCGACTTCCGGAACCACATCTTCTTCTGTCCCTTTTGGTTCTTAGAGAAGGACCTCTGGGGAGCTGAGAAGCGGACTCCGGCAGACAGCGTCTTCCCGTCCTTTTCGCTCTGGACTAATGTCTTGAACAGTCTTGCCAAACAAGGCAGAACCATCGAAGGGGCATTCGAAGGTCGCCTTGAAGGGCTCTGCAAAATCACAATGGCGGAGCCAGGCCTGTTGCCTCATGACTAGGCCTGCTCCGCTGGCTCTAGTGGCTCCCTCAGTAGCATGAGAAAGCAGCCGCATAGATGTATTGGAAACTGATCTGAGAGTGGCCATTCGGGTGGAGTAAACCTGTTTATCCTCACTCGAGATGGACTCCGGGGGAGATGCAGCGTATTCTTTAATCAGATCCCGCTGCATCCTAATGACATGTGCCATGTAGTTCAGCGCTCTCAAGGAGAAGGTTGCTGAACTAAAAACTCGCTTCCCAATGCGATCCATCGAGCGGGACTCCTTGCCTGGAGGATGCATGGAGGGACTCTCCTGGGCCAATTCCCTCTTCGTGGCTGCAGCCATCATCATGGCATCTACTGGGGGACCCTTACTCCAGTGGGTGCGGTCCGACGGAGGGGAAAGAATGCGGTCCAGGCGCTTAGGGATAGGCTCAATGGTGTCCGGATCCTTCCACGCCCTGATGGAAATAAGATCCACCAGGGGGTCAGCAGGAGGGGACACCCAAGAGGTAGAAGGGCCGCCTCGAATGCCTCCAAGAACACAGACTTGTCCGAAGAAGCCTTGGGGCAGACCACCCCCTGATCCTTAACATCTCCATGATGTCTCCAAATGAGACGTCCTCAGGGGTGACCTAGGGGAGCCTTCCCTTCATCCAAGTCTGTGTCTTCAGTGACGGACTCAGGGGAGTCCATGTGCCTCCTTTGCACTTACGCTTCCGAGGTACTTCATCGGGGCTGTCCGAGGAGTACTCTTCAGCAGTTGGATGTTCCAAGGGAACCACTTGGGACATCGAGGCGGGCTGTCCCTGGGACCGGCTGGTGGGGCCTGGCCCAACTGCAATGGAGTGCGGGATGGAGCCGTGGCAGGGACCGGGGTCCGGATGTCCTCAATAGTGCCCTTTCCACTACGCCGAAAGCCGAGGGAGCCAGCTTCTCTAAGCCCGAGAGCCGACCCCACTGGATCCGACGCGGATCGGAGTTGGAGAAACCGCCGGATCCGAGACCGGTGTGCTCCGACCTGGACGGAGCCAAGACACCAGCTCCCTCGGATCCGAGGCTCGCCTCGGCTCCGAGAGGTTGGGTTCGGTACCGAAGCACTCAAGGGATGGGACGGATCCGAGTGCGCCGACCCATCGGATCCGACCCACCGGATCCAAATCTGCCCGGCGCCGACAGCTCCGAACCCGTGGTATGGGTCGGAGAAGGAGCCAAGGGGAAAAAAGGGGTGAAGCCCTCCCGGATGGGGGCTAGGAGCACTCCATTTGCATTTGGGCCTGGATGAATTTCCTCATCATCTGGTCCATATCAGCTTCACTCATTGAAAATGTTGACCTGGTGGAGGCCACCGAAGCGGACCTAGAGAGCCGCCTCGGAGACCTCCTAGAAGGGCTAGCCTCCTCCTCCTCCTCGGGTCCAGGAGAGAACCGAGGGGAGTGGAGCCGAGGAGGAGGAAAGCTAGAAGGCACAGGGGAGGCCGCTTAGATGGAGGAGCCGAACTGGAAGTTTCGCTCTTCGCTTGTGGTGCCTCTCCCTGTGCCTCTCCTTCTTCTCTCTCTCCCTAGAGGATTCCTTCCCCTCCGGCAACTTAGAGGGAGGTTGAGTCCCAGCCGGAGGGGGAGAACCCACAGCAACAGGTTGCTGAGTGGAAGGGCAGAGGCGGCGGTATCTGGAGGTAAAAGACCGCCAGCACCAGCCGACCTCCGCTCCTCTAAGCCGGGTTGAACCCTGCACAAATGGTACAACCAGATGACAGGTGTTCAACCCCAAGCATGACCGAAAGTGTGGCCATCCGCTGGGGACAGCTTATGGCCACACTCGATACATTTCGAGAAAACAGCCTTATGGGCTTCAGACATCACAACCCTAAGGCCTAACACAAAACACACACAAACAAACTACATAAAACCGAGAAAATTAAATAAAAGAGAGGAAAGCCTAAACACACTCAACACTAACTATATCAACAACAAAAATAAAGATTTTTAAAACTTTTTCTGTCAAAAAATTCTTTCTTATCTTCACCAACGCCAGGAGCTCTGGAATTCCGTAGCTACTTGAAAAGCGGCAAACGAAATCTGGGGTCAGTCAGGGCTTGGCAAGGGGTTATGGGTAAGAGGGAGGAGCTAGGAGCTCGGAGCATAAGCTTTTGAATTGCCGGCTTGGATCCGAGGTCGGATCCGATACCCACAGGTTGCAGACGAATGAAGTCTGCCTACTTCAGATCTGACATTATCACAAGCACACTGACAAACAGAGCAGTCTTGTATGGCAGGAGGCAATAGGCCTGTGTTAACCCAATATATGTGAGTAATGTAAATATAGGTGAAGTATACGGTACTGTACATGCAGATACCTTAGGGAAGCTCACCCCTGATACCCCCACATTTTATAACAGCCTAGGTCAATTATGGTGCATCCCCCTCCCCAGACTCAATACTACAGGCCCTATATACCACTGTTACATACACTGGCCTCTGGAGTGCATAAGGGCACACATGTATTGTTTTGGTGTAGTCCACACATATATGTCCCCAGCACCACTGTATGTGTGGGGGATACAACAGCAGTGGACTGATGGCAGCAAGTGTGATATACACACAGCCCACTACAGAACAGCCCCTGACAGCATGTCATATGTGCAAAGCTTGGTATGTAGGTGGAGGACAGAGGCTGGAACACAGTCCCATATGTGGGAAACTGTTACCATGCACTAATCAAGTTGCTAGTGTTACAGGACAGTCTGCAACCTATCCTTAGCCAGGGAATTGAGGTTGGAAACATAAATGGATGTAGCTATTTACTGATCGCACTCAACACACACATTGCCAGTGACATATCTGACACAGGACCTGTGTGGTGGACAGACAAAACATGATAGGCACACCTGTGGCCACCAACAGGATTGGCCCACATTTGAGAGCTATGCAGACAGACTGCCCACACATTGTAACACCAGTACTATACAAAGCATAACACAACTCTACTCACACTCTGTCTGTAGCTCTGGAACCTCATACAAATATGTAGCTGGGCTAAGTGTGCCAGTTCCCCTGGAAGAGGTACTGCTACCTGCTGTCTGTAACACTGATGCCCACACAGGAAGGATGTCCATCACACAGGAAAGGTAAAGGGACCATGCCCACATGATATAGTGATTTATAGTAGCTGGTTGCCATGACAGTGGTAACTGAAAGTACTACACAACAAGCTGCATGCAGTTCGCAAGTGTAGGACACTAATTGGTGTAGAGGCCATCACCTGATCAAGTGCATCACCTACTAAAGCCAGGCTGCAATCTACCCCAAACAGCTCAAGCCAGTTACAAAGCAAGCAGGGGGGAAAAAATGGGAATAAAAAAATGCAAAGAACATTTACAGCTGAAAACGCACCCAGCTACGCAGCTGCCAGTCAGTAATACATACTTCCCACAACAGGTATGTGAAGTATATGTACATGTATTAGAATGTAGTACCCGGTCCATAGTACTGTGATAGATGATGTGGATTGTGTTATATGTGCCAGCAGGTGTTGTTGTGATGATGGCCAACTGAACAACTGCTATAGACAATAGTGTCCGTCCCTGTGGGTAGAGGGCCATAGCTGTTAACTGTGCAGGTCAGCACTGACAGACAGGATGTAAGCCATCATAGTGTGTGTTGTGTAGTGGGGAATATACATATGATGTGGCCAACAGCTGGTGGTGGAAGGAATGCCAGTATGATCGACATGTGTGAGCCATGGACCACCACTGACAGGATACCCAGGTGAATCTGTAATGTAGCATGGCAGAATGCCATAGGTGTGTAATAGAGTTACCTGCAAACAGGTCCCACATATACCCCATCAATGTCATGCCGTGTCCATATGTGGCACCTGTCTGTGTTGTAACAAGGCAGAACAGTGCAGCTGTGCAAGGAGGTGTCATGAGAATGTGGAGCTGATATCTGAATGTACCCCACATATAGGTATGCATATGTGTACATATGTCACAGATTTAATATCTAAGGATAAATGTATATCAGCATGTATGTCCAGAAATATACATATACCCATGTGTAGACATATATATGTGCACATATATATGACATCACATATATCTACACACATATGGATAAATACCGATATGCAAATATCTACATCTGTACAAATACGCACACAAACAGATATGTATGGACAGATATATCCCCTATATCACTACCACAGTGATGTGTGCTATGTGTGAGGGAGCAGCACACATAGCAATACACACAGATATCTACAGCTGGTAGTGTGTGCACCATGGACAGGTATGTCACATGTTAGTCCCATCCTAGCACCATAATGCCCCCGCCTGTGAAGTATGCAATGGGAATATGGGGAAGTATGGCAGATACACATGTGGAGGTGGTCAGGACTGGTAGATATAGAGGACAGTCTAGAGGGGTGGTATGTGACACATGTGGTGGGTAAACACTGTGGCTGGTGTGTGTGGTCCGTGATGTGGATGCCCCATAGTCGCTAATATGGGCACAATGGGAACAAGGCTCCCACTAACTGCCACTCACAACAGCAGTCCATGTCCTGAAAGTGCCAGGTCTGGTGGCTGAGCAGGAGGAGCATGTTGGCCGTGTGAATGCGTACTTGGTGCCTCAGACTGATGTAGCACATCCCTCATGTGTCTGTGGAGCCTGGTATGGAACAGACCCTAGATCTGAGCTCAGGGGACAGGAACATGTTGATGTGTGCCCTGAGGGGTTGGGCCAACATCCCCAGGGTGGTTCCACCTGATGGTATTGCTGTAACAGTACACGAGGAGGCCCCAGGTTGGCACACACATGTGATGTGGCTAGGTATCCTGGTCAGATGGGTGTGGAGAGTTGGATCAGCTGGCCAATGGAACATATACATGTTGCTGTGTCACTGTCATAGTACATATGTTAGTAGTAATAGTCTACACAATCCCAGTACATGTCCAACAGCATGCATAGAACCCCCCCCCATAACACAGACTGTCAGATGTGCAGCATTCTCAGAGCAGCCATACCACTGGCATATTTGTAACCATAGTGGCCCTGACAATGGCATGCAAGTGAATAGTCTGTAACAGGCCAGCAATGTTAGTGTCCACACTGGGGACATGGCTACAGTCACACAGCAGACGGTGTGGTACACTACACAATCTGTCCAAATGGTAGTTAAGCTGTAGCCATACCTAATGAGTTGTGTGTATAGTCTGTTGAAGCAGATATGGTGGGGGGTGACAGAGATGTGCATAATGAACTGTGGTAACCTTGCCATGAGTCTCTCAGGCCTGTTCCCATCCTCATGTTTTTCAGGCAAGATGGCACACATCAGGCTGCTGGCATATTCTGGGGAGGAGAATGATGTCATCATAAACCACCTGGTCCTTCACTACCAGGTCCTGTTTGGCAAGACAGCACAAGAACAGCAGGAGCAGACCGCCCTGCGGAACGATCTCGTCCACAGGGCTAACCACAGTTATGAGCAGGTCCAGAATCATTGCAGCAACCTGCTTCGCAATGCCCATCAGCATGCTGACACAGTCCGGGGGGGATCACTTTGCCACAGGGGGGCCATGCTTTCCATCCCCCCTGACACGTGTGGAGGAGCTCCTGACCAGCATTGTGGCACCTGCCCATCCGGAACACCATCAACCACTGGACCCCTTCATGGAGGTGGGTGTCACCCACATAACAGCTGAGGAGCATGCAGGTAAGGACACAGGGCACATCAGTAGACCACTGTTGTGTAAATATCCAAAGTGGTACAGGTAGATCATGCATATCTGATATGTCATACAAATATTATGTTGCTGCATTGTAGTGATAAACAGATGTCCAGATATGGTAGTATTGTGTGAATTTATGGTTCATGTATGGTAGTACAGCACCCAGCCTGTAACATTGCCACAGGTGTGGCCACTGACATTGCATCTCTCACCCACTTATGTAGGTCCCTCCGGGGTAAGAGTAAGGCAGCAGCCTGAAGCTGGTGAGTATGTCTTATGCAGATGCATGCCAACACACCGGACATGTAATGGTGATGTTATATTTCATGCATACATCTAACACACCTACCCTGAATGCATGCTGTACATGTGCATGTATTGTTGCTGTGAAATGCATGGTCTCACAGGGGCGAACATGATGGGGTAGTGAAAGGGTATGTCAAACACCTGCATGACAACTAACATCCTGCCATTGTGGAATGTGTCCACAGGGGGTAACATACTGTTGGTAGACATGGCCTACAGTAGCAATATGTTCTGGACAACACCCATATACAGTGCAACACCAGTGTACACACCTGTAGGGCAATGTCAACTGCTGCTGAGATACACTATGGCATACAGCATTATAGTAGCCCACATTATTAGCTGGGTCTAAGCTGCAACATGTGGTGTGCAATGTATTGGACACTGCAAGCTGACACATATGTGTAGGGCTTACCTGTGATGCATCTGCATAAATGCTGAGGGGGGGGGTCACAGCATGAAACACCAGTGCACTGCAGCAGGGATCCTAAGGATGGTTGGAATGGCTCTATCTGCATATAGTCAGGTCCAGGACCTGTGACAGCCATAACCTTACCCACACTGCAATAGTGACGACATTGTGAGAACACAATGGGATGTGCACATGAGTAGACCTTGCAAGCATGTCGAATAGGGGGACATGTGCAGGGTAGGCAGAACATACACTGGCAATTGCAGAAGGCCCATGCTGGTATACCCCTGCCATGAGCAGTGACTGCTGTAGTACACACAACAAGAGGTATGATAAACTGTCATGATAAGGGTGTGCACACATATCCCCACACGGTGTGTATGCATTGCGGTCAGCAGCCGCACACCTAACACAATCTATAGACACTGCATGTGAAAGTACAGGACATATGTTGCATACCGGGTGTATGTACAGCTAAGATATGCAGTGCTGTGATCCCATGCCAGATCACGGATGTGTGTGTAAAAGCAATAAAGGTGAGCACACACCCCCATAGCCATGGTATGCACTGATGGTTGTCAGTGTAAGCATTTCTGCAGTGGGCATACATGGTATGTTGATGTTGACAGCTGTAAATCAGGCATCTGGGATTCACCAATAACAACAGTCCACATATCATCCCAGGTATGTGTTGCTGAAACACACAGAGGCTGTGAGAGGCATGGGTTGGACACCTGTGAGTTGTGGTGCACAGTACATGGCAGTTTGCAGAACAGGTGCACAGCAATAATGTGTACATGGGTGCAGAGCTATCCAGGGGAAGGGGCATCACCTAGTCACAGCACATGCATCATACACATGTAGACCACTGTTAGAATGGTGTGAGTATAGCTGAACTGCATGCTGTTCTGTACCATATGTTCTGCATGTTGGCAGATGGGTAATTGGAGGACTGTGTGTGCGATCATTGTGCAACCTCACCTGTATGTGTGTGTGTGTGTGTGTGTGTGTGTGTGTGTGTGTGTGTGTGTGTGTGTGTGTGTGTGTGTGTGTGTGTGTGTGTGTGTGCGCATCCTGGTGATTAGTTAGTTTGCCTGCAGGGTCACTCTGGCAAAGTGGTGGGAGGTAGATGAATGTATGATGCATGTGTGCATGTGTGTGTTTGTGTGTGTGGCCATATATGCACATGTGTAATTGTGGGGTGTTCATATGGCTGTACCCCACTTTGGGACCATGCAGTACATGGACATGCAGTGCCACATTGCACACCAGGAATACCTGTTATGTACTCACAGGACAGCAAATAGTATAATATGGCCTGTAAACTGAATCCGGCATCTAGGGGGAAGGTAGACCCCAGGTACACACATAATATTGCTATCAGCGGAAAGGTCACCTACAGCCCACGTATGCAGCTCTACAGATGCATTGGGTAAGTAATCGTCAGCACCAGGGAGTGTATCCACATATAACAGCTGACACATGATGGGCCGACGAAACAGCATATCTAGCATGTACTGAGCATTACATATATATGACACACCAGTGGGAGCTATTAGGGGTACAACATAGTAGCCCACACATATAGGAGCCATGCATTTCATTCCGGCCATACAGAGGGTGCATACCGAATGACAGCATTGAGCCCATGTTACTCCACTACACACAGGTCAGGCAGGTAATGTAGTGACAGGCCTTGTGTTGTGGTTACTTGTGTGGGCATTTAGAGGACTGTGATGTTAATGAGTGGTAGCAATGTGTGTATCTTAACAAGTGTGATGCAGGATGGGGTAACACATGGACAAATATGTGGGACTGTCTGTAAAGCCATGGGCAGGTAGGTAGTACGGAGATGTGTGTGTGTGTGTGTGCGAGTGTGTGCGAGTGTGTGTGTGTGTGTGTGTGTGTGTGTGTGTGTGTGTACTGTTAAGCAATGCTGTACAGGTTTTAAAGTGCAGTTACTGTTTTCCCCCAAAGGTGGAGAGGTGGGTCAGGGTCACTCCTGCACCCAATCTGATGTAAGTGTCCATACAGGCACCGATGATGATGATAATGGTGAGGCACAGGTGGGGTTGTCAGGGGCCGACACTGCACCAATATTTAACATTCCCCTTTTAGCTACCCAACCCCCACACACAGTTACAGTGCCTATACACACCCCAGCACCAGTGGCCATAGCAGAGGGACAGCTGGAGTTCAGTGGCAGTGCACAGGAAGGTGTGGTAACCATGCCTACTGTGTCCAGTCGCAGCAGGCATAGCCAGATGTCCAGCAGACTGCCACATAGGCGGATGTCCCAGGGTGCTCATGGTAGGGCCGCTGGACATCATGCCCCTGGCATAGGCAACATAGCTGCAACCAGAAGAAGCATTTTCCAGGCTGTAATGGCAGTGCAGGCACATATTGAATGTTACATCTGACAGGGCCTTAGGTAGCAGAGGGCTGCACTCACGACTGTAGGCGACAACCTCCGTGAATTGGCAGCTGCCATCCATGCTTCTAACGAGCAAGCGGATAGACTGCATGATGAGATGATGGCCCTCATTAGCTGTGGTGCTTCGACATGTGGTGGGGATGCAGCAACACCCGAGTGGATGTGGCCCAGCAACATCAACAGCTGGCACTCAACGTGGGCATGCTAGGATGCCATGGGGCTCCCGTAGTGACAGGAGCAGCCCCGACAGTGCAGGTGGTGTGCTGTCCACACCACTCCACAGTCCCAGGAGGGATGTGGTACCAGCGGACAAATGCCATCAGCAGGTGAGAGTAGCACTTCAACGCCTGTACCTGCATGTGCCCACGGAACCCCTGGCAGGCACAGTCCACATGTCCGTAGCTGGAGGCAGTGAACTGCACACCCTGCCATGTATGGTCTGCAGCTGTCCATAAACACCTGTGTAGGGCAGCCACAAGGCAGAACTGTGTGCATGCATACCCACACACTATGCAAACACACCTAGGGAAACTTCATACCTACACACACCACATCACCTCAGCCAGCTTCCCAGAGTACACCCCTTATCCACACACATGGTGACAAATGTATGTCCCACCCTCGGCCTCTGGCAGACCAACACCACAGCCTGGGCATAAGATGATACCTGTGCCCCATCCATGTCATCCATACCATCGATGCAGGGACAGGCTGATATGGTCCTGATGCATATGGTGACTGTACACCAGTGTACCACAGTCCTGCAGTGTAACATGTTGTAGAGTGTAGAGTATGAGGCATATTTGGCAGGTAGTGTAGCCATCCAGCAATGATGCCTTCTAGCTGTTAGTAACACTGCTTGGTTGTGGTCTCTAAACTGATATGCAATTGTGTTGTAGGTGTACATGTGTCAGCATGAGGATGCCCTGTGCATATGATTATACCTGTGCCCCATCCCTGTCATCCATACAATCGATACAGGGACAGGCTGATATGGTTCTGATGCACACTGTGACTGTACACCAGTGTACCACAGTCCTGCAGTGTAACATGTTGTAGGGTGTAGAGTGTGAGGCATATATGGCAGGTAGTGTAGCCATTCAGCAATGATGCCATCTAGCTGTTAGTAACACTGCTTGGTTGTGGTCTCTAAACTGTTATGCAATTGTGTTGTAGGTGTACATGTGTCAGCACAAGAATGCCCTGTGCATATGATGATACCTGTGCCACATCCCTGTCATCCATAACATCGATACATGGACAGGATGATATGGTTCTGATGCACACTGTGACTGTACCTCTGTGTACCACAGTCCTGCAGTGTAACATGTTGTAGGGTGTAGAGTGTGAGGCATATTTGGCAGGTAGTTTAGCCATTCAGCAATGATGCCATCTAGCTGTTAGTAACACTGCTTGGTTGTAGTCTCTAAACTGATATGCAACTGTGTTGTAGGTGTACATGTATCAGCACAAAGATGGTCTGCGGTCATATTGCACAATGGGATATGTCACTGTGCTGACACCATGGCAGTGACATATCTTTGTTACAGTCCAACAAATTTCACAGGTTACTATACTGGGTATTGCCTGTTCCACATGGACAGGTGGTCCACTGAGGTGGGAATACCCTGCAACCTGATGTAGACCTATCCACATACACGCACACTGTTACTTGCCAACACTGGGACTGGACGCCTACCCAGCAATGTTGTGATACTAACGTGTGTGGCCTACATTGCACAAACACTGCCTTAACCACTCTGTATCTAACAGACCTTGTTCTGCCCAGCAACAAAATGAGCAGCCCTTGCAGGTCATGAACTCAGGGCCCTTTACACTGAAGTCACAACACATGGCCACTACACCATGACCACTGTGGGGACAGCTTTTGTGTTATCAATATAGCTGTCATTACCCAAATTGAGTGGTATTGAACATTTGCCTTTACGACCTAGATTGTGTAGTCCTTGTCATTAATATGACTGTTGCATCACATATGTTATTTTATTATAATGTACACATAGCAGGGATACATATGGGAGGGTATACACAACCATGACATTTACACATGACAGGTATATGGTTGTATACATACATGAAACAATGCACTGTGCAGGCTACAGGCAGACTGGCTCAACACTGGCCAACATCTCCTATTGGGGAATGCACATGTATCTGCATATATAGCAGGTTCTGCATGCATGTCACAGCACAGGGTAAGATACACCTGTGTGAGGGTGCATAACCACATCCAATGTGAACACAGCCACATATGGTAAGTTAGCATAAAAGTACAGTTTATGGACTATCTGTTCAACACCATCCTCATATGTGTCACTCACAGACTAACCCTACATATACCGGGCTGCTACATGGTGTGGTTTGCTGTCTGTCTGTGGTATGGGACATGTGTGTGTATGGCCCTACAAACATGTAAACCACTATGGTAACATACAGTGGAGCAGCATGTAATATCAGATAGGACGGGACCTATAACAATGACATCTACCACAGTCTGTACACAAACTAAAGAACATGTTAACAATACACACACTGTCGACATTCACCATAGTTGCACAGACCTCAGTACTGTACAAACGACCATGGAATGTCCTGGTAATGTCGTCAGATATTACCCGTACTGTACATAATGTGTATCAGTCTGATATCTCACTGGCTTGCTATCAGATATGATGACATTAATGATGGTGTACAGCATATATGCACCTCTTAATGCATGACATATGTACAAAGGTTGACAGAGTTGTGGCTGGAAGCACGTACACAGGGCCAATATTGACATGCTGCTGTGATAACTTCATACATGTACTGTCGTAACAGGGTTTGTTGCAACATGTGTCCTATGAGGGATATGAATTCAGTAACTATCAAGGCTTTCACCATCTACAGACTGCAATCCTCACACTACCTTCTGCAGTTCACAGATACGTGCTCTGTGGGTAATACATGACACCAAGGGCACAACGCACTGTCCAGTCTGCAGACAACCCTGCAGATGTGGATTCCTCATAAACATAGAACTGACATGGGAGGTATTACAACATGTAGGACAGCCATATCCACACGCACACACTGTTAAACCAACATTACTCCGCATGCAGTATAGCAGCACTTACAGTCTGTAGTCAGGTCAGGCACATCCCCCTTCTGTGTGTTGCCCTGTTTCCACAGTGTATGTTAGAGGTAAATCTACAATCCATCTGAGATGCTGTTCACCAAACAACAGAACTAGTTCCTGCCCACAGTGGAAGTAAACGGCCAACACCAACATGATGTTCCTAGATATTGGAGTGTGTTTCCATGCAGTTGGCTATGGGAATGTTACCACAACTGTTCCACATGCACTCAGCTAGTTGAGGACTGCAATTGGTGCAGAGGCCATCAGTTGATCATGACCATCACTTACAAAACACAAGCTGCTGCCTAGCAAAGCAGGTGTACATCCCATCCAGCAGAGAGGGTGTGAGAGGGACAGACAGAGACAAAATATGTCAGGGAAGGTGTGGTTGACTAAAACCTAAGCATGTTTGTGTCACACACCTACCAGTACAGGGTTTCAAACACCTGACTATGTATAGCTATCACATGTGTATGCAGTTACTGCATGCACCACATAGCTTATATGTTGGTGAGCTGTCTAGATGTATATGTGCTGGTGAGTGACATCTGCAACACTCTTGCGATAAGTAGGTATAGCACACGAATCTGTCCACATGAACAGGTGTCAGCTTCAACACAGCCACACTCTCTAAGGGACTCATACACATTGCCACACTTGGCAGGGTAACAAATACACTTCCTAACCAGTTACTTTACCACAATACAGTAATGCATAGGTATCAATTGGCCCACAGGGATTATCCTGGGGTTCTATGGTCAAAGGAAATGTGACGGTGTCTGACATTAGAGAGCATGCTTCAGTATGCCAATGGGGGTGGTACTGGGTATGAATGTAGTCGGAAGTATCATACACCACACACACACACACACACACACACACACACACACACACACACACACACACACACACATTCACAGGGTGCTAGTACCGGCATGCATGTGTGCATTGCTTCACAGGTGTGTAGTGGTTGATGGTGCCAGATGGCTGTACAAGGCTAGGTGAGGGGTATACCTTGGCATCAGGCCACATGAGAATGGTCTGCATTATGGCTAAGGAGTGTAGTGTTTGGAATAACCCACACATGTGGGTATAGTATTCATCATCCAGTCACCTGGGTTACTATCGTGCGTGGCCAGTGCTGTGCAATGCTTGCCATGTATGTGATTTATACGCCATGACATGGATGGTGTTTGGGATGTGCACACATCCCACATTTATGTACAGTGGCATGTGAAAGCGTACCTGGTTTGTCTGGCCCATGCTGTGCATACAGAATTATATCATCAGATGTAACAGTCCTGCCCTCATGTGGCGGGGCCAGGTAATGGACAGCAGGTTGACCCTGCACCTACATTGATAGCATGCTACAGGTATTCCCTGGTGTCAGTGGCATATGTCCATACAGGGCATGTGTGTAAGGCATGGTATGTCCTTTGTGGATCACGCTTGATGGAACCACAGTTGTTGCAGGCGTCCAGTGGGAAACATACTGAAGGCGCACTATCTGCAGTTATGTGCCTATCGTACTGATGGACAGGGTGCCATGCCCTCTACAGGCCACTGCATTCACACCATAGTTACTATCAGTCACCAATATGCAGTGTACTACACACATATTGGCTGTTGCCTCGGTATGTGTGTGTGTGTGAGACATGGGTTGAGAGTGTGCTCTAGGTAATACTGGGGTTGCTAACTGTGATTGCCTAGCATTGATGTCACATGTATGGGTATGGATATGCACCCCAGCCTCTTGGCTATTTCACAGCTGTTATCCCTGTACAGTGGACATTGTGATATGTACTGGGGTCACCATATAAGAAATTTGCAAAACCCACTACACATTGGGCCCAGGTGTCACACATGCACACCCACAGGATACGAGGTACAAACACGTGCACACACACACACCTATCATGTCCAGGAGTAGAACCCCTACCTAACTAGTTTATTACACTACTGTTGCAGTCATTACATTTGGGTTATCTGCTTGCAGGTAGCCCTCAGCTGGCCTGATTGTCAAAGTCTTGGGTCCTGCGTCAGTTGCTGTCTCTTCTTCCATGACGTCAAGTAGTCAGGGGTATAAAGCATGCATCCGACGCCATTACATCAGTTTTCCTTGCCCCAGATGTCAGGTGCCCCCATAATGGGAAGCAATTATATACAAGGTTACACCTCCAATTATAAGCAAATACACCAAAAAGCTTAAATACAGTAAACAAGAAGAGAGGTATAGCAAATAGAAGTCAGGGGGCTGGAGGCAGGGTAACCAGGACTGCAACAGTGAATGCACTCGAACATCTACATTTATGGTAAGTTTACACAACTGTACTATGTTCTTTATGTTTCACTGTTGCAATCATTACATTTGGGTAGATTCCCAAAGCTAAGGAAGGCAATTACAGAACATTAGGACCAGCTATTAGGCCCTGCAAGACTGCAGTGGCAAAACCAGCTCTGGATTTAGAGAAAACAGGCAAGTGGTAATGCTTGGTGAAGGTATGAACAGAACTCCAGGTAGCAGCTTCTAGGATGTCCCTGGTAGGAACACCTCTGAGAAAGGCTGTTGAAGTAGATGCAGCCCTGGTGGAATGTGATCTTATCCCCTGTGGGGTAGGTTTTCCATGGTGCTTATAGCAGAAAAGAATGCAATGGCTCAACCATTTAGAAATGGTTTGCTTTGAAATGGCCTTCATCTCTGCCCCTGCAGCAAAGGCAACTAGCAGCTGTTAAGTTTTTCTGAGAGGCTTAGTCCTGTCCAAATAAACTCTAAGTTGTCTGTGCACGTCCAAAGAGTGCAGTATTTATTCTCCTTTGTTCTGTGGATTGGAAAAGAAAGTTGGCAAACGAATGGACTGATTAAGGGCCACACTGGATACCACCTTGGGCATAAAGGAAGGATTGGTCCTGAGGGACACCCTGTCTGCATGGAAGATGATGAAGGGCTCCACTGCCATGACGGCCTGTAATTCAGACACTCTTCTAGTTGAAGTTATGGCTAGAAAGAAGGCTGTTTTCCAAGAAAGGAATTTCAACTCTACAGTTGCAGCTGGCTCAAAGGGAGGTAGAGTGAGCTTTTCCAATACAAAGTTAAGGTCCCAGGCTAGAGTAGGGGCTCTTGTGGGTGGTCTTAAATTTTTGGCCCCTGTGAGGAATTGCTTCAGCAGTGGGTGAGAGAAGAGGGGTGGCTCCATATTATAATGTGCTGAAATGGCAGAGGCATGCATTTTAATAGAAGATAAGGAAAGGCCCTTGTGAAGCATCTTTGTTAAGTATTGAAGAGTATGCTGTAAACTGGGCACTGTTGTGCCCATCCCCTGAGTTTGGCTCCTGGAACAGAATCTTTTCCACTTTTCAGCATAGGATTTTCTAGGAATAGGCCTCCTTGCCTCCAAAATGACATCCAGCACTTGCTTACTGAGGGATGGTAATGGAGAGCTCAGGTAATTAGCCAGGCTGCAAGGTTCAGGGTTTGAAGCTGGGGGTGGAGAATCTGGCTCTCCTGCTGGGACAGCAGGGAAGGGGTCTAAGGCAGCCATGGTTCCAGCAGTGACACACTGCACAAGAGGGGGTACAAGTGTTGACGTGGCCAGCCTGGTGCAATAAGTATTGTCTTTGGTTTGTCCTGTTTGATCTTTAGTAGAACTTTGGAGAGGAGAGGCAGAGGGGGAAAGGCATAAACTGAGAGGTTTTCCTAGGTGAAGGACATGGCATCCACTTTCCAGACTTTTCTG
This sequence comes from Protopterus annectens, assembly GCF_019279795.1. Lineage (NCBI taxonomy): Eukaryota > Metazoa > Chordata > Ceratodontiformes > Protopteridae > Protopterus > Protopterus annectens. The sequence goes on along the minus strand of NC_056745.1, from coordinate 466,766,662 downwards.
TGGGGAGTTCTTGTGCAGAAATTGTCCAGTTGGTAGTTCTGAGGGGAGGCCAACAGGTCTATCTCTGGGCTCCCCCATTTGTTTCTCAACATGTTGAATATCTTTGGTTCCAGTTTCCACTCATGTGGGTCCATGAGATTTCTGCTTAGGTTGTCTGCCAGTGAGTTTAGCTTGTCCAGCAGGAAGCTCAAGACTGTGTTCCACAGACACATGGTTAGTCTGCAGAGGGGGGTATGAATGGGTTCCCCCCTGCTTTTTTATGTACCACATAACAGTGGTGTTGTCTGTTTTTACCAATAATTGTCCTGGAAGGATGTGGTCCTTGAAGGCTGTCAGAGAATTCTGTACAGCTAACATTTCTTTTTGATTGATATGCAGGTGCATTTGACTAGGGTTCCATTTGCCCTGAATGCACTGCCCTGCCAACTGAGCCCCCCATGCATAGTCTGATGCATCTGTTGTCAGGGTTTGGGCAGCAGGGGGTAGAGTGAATGGCAGTTCCTTGTTGAGGTGGCAGGCCTCTGCCCACCAAAGGAATTCTGTCTTTATACAAGGGATGATAGGAATCACTGAGTCTAAGGAGTCAAAACCACATTGCAAAGTATGTTTACCAACTTGTTCAGCAGAATGCATTAAATCCTGTAATTCTTTATTTTCAGCACAGTCAAGAATCAACATCAATTTCTTTTTAAGTAATCCAATAATATGCTGTTGGTACTTTAACATATGAAACTGGCAGTTTAAGGTCCTAATGGCCAAAGTAGCAGATGCGTATACCTTCTTACCCTATCTGTCCAGGGCCCTAGAATCTCTATCAGAGGGGGTAGGATTTTTGGCAGCAGTAGCCTTAATGCCTTTGAGTCCCTGTGAAATGGTCTCTGGGTTCGCAGTAGGATTCTTAAAGAGGAACTTGTGAGAATCAAGTACTCTGTAATACCTGTCAGGTTTCCTGGGAACTGGAGGTAAGGTGTCTGGGGCCATGCTGGATTCCAAGAAGGCATAATCTACAATGTGCAGCACAGGGGGATAGCTAAAGGCCTGTGTTGAGGCAGGAGTAAGAATTCCCTAAGCCTCTTTTTGGAGTCAGAGTAATCCTGGCTTTCCCAGCAGAAATGCTCCCTAAGAGCGTACAAACTTTCACCAAAAGAGAAATCTTCTAGAGGGGAAGCAGAGGGAATGGAATCCTCTGCATCAGAATCCTCATAGGTAGATAAGGGCAAATCCTGGTCATCAGAAGAAACAGAAATTTCAGTATCCTGATCAGAAGAAGTAGAAGTAAAATCAGTTCTAGGTCTCTTAGAGGGAGAAGGATGGCTTCCCCTAATTGGAGTAATAAGGTCTTCAGCCATTCTTATTTATTTTTTAGGCATATGGGCCTGACCATGTGGTTTGGATGTCAGTTTTCTAGGCGTGGATCGAGTCTTAGGCCTTGAAGAAGAAGATGGCATCGGTTTGATATGCAAGTCAGTAGGACTGAATACACCCTCAGAAGCCGGTGCCTGCACAGTGGCTCTCGACCCATTCAAGGTAGCGACATCCACAGGTTCCATAGCGGAAGAAGCATCTCACGGCATACCGGACTCCGAATGGGTCTCAGTAGAGGCCTGTGAATCTGAAGTAGCGGGTATCAGGGTCTGTGAAAGTGCCTCACTGAGTACCAGCGAACTGGCGACTAGCTTAACGGAAGCGTCGTTGGCAGCTTTGGACCTATGCGGTCTGTCTTTGTCTTTATCTTTACGTTTTTTTCAGAATGTTGGTAGTTGGATGGCTTACCAAAACCATTTCTGGATAATTGAACTGAGTACCGAAATAGTTAGATGCGAAAATGAACCAACGACGAATAGTACGAGGATTGAATAAGGCACAAAACCAACAGTGAGGTACGTCGTGGTCTGGGCCTAAGCAAGGAATGCAGTACGAATGAAAATCTTTGCGGTATTTGCTTTCCACAAGAAATACACTTGTTAACTTTTACTGACATCGGTTTGGAGCAAGAAAAAGGATCCCCAATGGGGTACTTAGCTGTTTTGAAGACTTCGGTTCTGAAACTCGAAAAGAAAATTTCAGGAGTCGGCCTACTGGCACTTGCGAACTGCTTCTGCTTCGGGCACTGCACGGCAAAAAGACTGATGTAATGGCGTCGGCTGCATGGTTTATACCCCCTGACTACCTAACGTCATGGAAGAAGACACAGCAACCGACGCAGGACCCAAGACTTTGATAATCAGGCCGGCTGAGGGCTACCTGCAAGCAGATAACCCAAATTTAATGACTGCAACAGTGAACCACGAAGAACATCTCCTACTTAACTAGTTTATCACACTACAGCAGTACACAGTTATGACAGGCATCATGGATATTACTGGCCTATCCCTTCCCGAAAGGTGTATTTCACAGTTGATGACATTGGCACACTTGTCAAAGTGGACCATTGGAGGTTGTAGTGTCTGTGAATGGACTCAAAAGCATTGCTCCCTACACTGACAAAGGAACACACAAACACACATACATCCACACTTGCCATGTCTGGAAATAGAACTCCTACCTAACTAGTTTATCACACTACAGCGGTATGTAGTTACAGGACGTGCTACAGAGATTACTGGGATACAGCTTCCCAGAGGTGTATTACTAGGTGGGTGACATCAGCAGCCTTGCAAAGGTGGAGTTGAATTGTAGGGAGTGACTAGCCTAAAAAAGCATTGCTCTCTACACACACACACACACACACACACACACACACACACACACACACACACACACACACACACACACACACACACACACAAACACACACACACACACAGTCGCCATGTCTGGGAATAGTAGTCCTACCTAACTAGTTTATCACACTACAGTGGTAAGCAATTACAGGATGTGCTACGGAGATTACTGGGCTACAGCTTCCCAGAGGTGTATTACTAGGTGGATGACATCAGCAGCCTTGCAAAGGTTAAGCATTTGAATTGTAGGGAGTGTGACTAGCCTAAAAAGCATTGCTCTCTACAAAGTCAGAGACAGACAGACACGCACACACACACACACACACACACACACACACACACACACACACACACACACACACACACACACAGTTGCCATGTCTGGGAATAGTACTCCTACCTAACTAGTTTATCACACTACAGTGGTACGCAGTTACAGGACGCGCTACAGAGATTACTGGGCTACAGCTTCCCAGAGGTGTATTACTAGGTGGATGACATCAGCAGCCTTGTAAAAGTTGAGCATTTGTATTGCAGGGAGTGTGACTAGCCTAAAAGCATTGCTCTCTACACAGTTACAGACAGACAGACATGTATACACACACACACACACACACACACAAACACACACACACACACACACAGTTGCCATGTCTGGGAATAGTACTCCTACCTAACTAGTTTATCACTCTGCAGTGGTATGCAGTTACAGAATGCACTACGGATATTACTGGGCTACAGCTTCCTGGAGGTGTATTACTAGGTGGATGACAGCAGCCTTGCAAAGGTTGAGCATTTGAGTTGTAGGGAGTGTGACTAGCCTAAAAAACATTGTTCTCTACACAGACAGACAGACACACACACAAACACACACAGCTGCCATGTCTGGGAATAGTACTCCTACCTAATTAGTTTATCACACTACAGCAATACGCAGTTACAGGATGCGCTATGGAGATTACTAGGCTACAGCTTCCCAGAGGTGTATTACTAGGTGAATGACATCAGCAGCCTTGCCAAAGTTAGGTATATGTATTGTAGAGAGTGTGGGTATCCTAAAAAGCATTGCTCTCTACACAGTCAGAGACAGACACACACACACACACACACACACACACACACACACACACACACACACACACACACACACACACACACAGTTGCTAGGTCTGGGGTTAGAACTCCTACCTAATTAGTTTATCACACTACAGCAGTACGCAGTTATGGGACACACCACAGAGATTAATGGGCTACAACACTCCCAAAGGTGTATTTCACATTGGATGACCTCAGCAGGCTTGTCATAGTAGGGCTATGGGGAGGGTGGTGTATGCATGGGCCATAACCCATTCATCTAGGGGTTGACATGTCACATGCGGGCACACCTGGGGTTATATTTCACAGGTACATGTATACACCTGCTAGATGACTACTTCCTTGTACAGTCATGTTGCTCAGTTAGCATATGCACCACATAGTCTGTGATGTTGACAGATACTGGTGGCTAGTGTCTGCAGTGAGTGACATCTGCACCTCGTGTTTGGGGCCCTTTGGCTGTGTGCTGGGTAGGACAGACCTGGATGGCTCGTTGTCACAGTCACCCTCTTCCACACATCTATGTACATCTACCTTTGGCTTATTATAGTGTGTTGTCCTGACATATATGTCTGTATTACTATTCATTGGGTGTGCAAGGCATGAGTGGTGCATACTAACGAGTGTCTGCACTAACAACTGCAACTGCCGGAAATGTCTGGTCCACTGGTGTTTGCAGACATGGCCTTCATGTGTTTGTGTGTGAGCATGCCCAGTATGACCTTTCAGTATGTTGTTGACTGACATTGCCTTCATTTCTCTAAGTGTGTGAGCATGCCCAGTATGGCAGTCTGTATCGAATGTGTGGACCATGTACAGGTAGTTTGTGCTGCAGTGCTGACCTTTGTATTGTACACTGACAAGTAGCATGCTGTCTCTGCAGGGTATCCATCGATCATTTGGCATTGACTGTTACTACATTTCTGCATAGCAGGGGGTACACACCTGACTGTTTCTGCACTTCTACACAGGAGTGGGGGGGGGGTACACCTGACTGTTATTACATTACTATGTAGGATGGGAGGGCACACCTGACTATTTCTTCATTTCTAAACAAGGTTGGGGGGGCACACCTGACTGTTATTACATTACTATGTAGGATGTGGAGGCCACACGTGACACTTGTACACATTTGCTATGTCTGTACTGGTATGTCAGGTACTCCATTTCATTCTGTATTGCTAACTGTCATGCTGACTAGAGGCATACCAGTGTACTACAGATCGTGGCTTTGGTTGTCCTACATATTATTGTCTGACTTCCTACCCTTTAGAACTAACATCCCACTGCCTGCCCTGCTATGGTCTGTCTGTGTAGGGCTGGGCGGGAGGTTAACCATAGCCATCATTCTGGGGCCATGGCGCAGGCTCTGTTTGGGTTTGTCTACACCTGTCCTGCTGGCTGAGACTGTTGTTGGGTATGTGAACCATCCTGACTGGCATGTGTGGGTCATATGGACACACATGTCACTCAGCACATTCACTGCAGTGGATTTTGACACCCTGTGTAGTACTGGCTACTATGGTGACTCCTTTATGTGTTACAGATGTCATGGTGCCACTATGGGTGTCTACTGTCTGCTGCCATAACATTCAGCCACCCAATTCCCTTGCATGCTCACATTCATACCATAGCTACAGGTAACAACACAGTCTACTGCATTTGGCAATTGGTAGGTTGATTGACTTACCTTGTGGGTGTGCCAGACTTGCGGATGGTGCTGGTGGGCTGCCTATGTCGGATGCACATAGTACACTCCCTATACATGGTTAAGCACAGGTAGTGTCATGTTTGGCCTCCTTTTTACTGTATGTGCGAGTCAGAGAGAGGTGTCATTCCCTGGGTCCCTACTGTGTCAGTGCATGTGCTATGCGTTGCCTCTTTTCCAAGGCCAGGGCATACTGGGCATGCCTCCGTCTGCCTACTGGGGCAGGCACAGGTTGTCCCTCCTCTGAGTCACTCTGTGCCTGTGCAGGTCTTGGCATTGGTGGGGGGCTGTGTGGCCCTGCCCCATGCTGTTCCTGCTGTAGCTGTTTCCGCAGAATCATATTGTGTAGCATAGCACATACCATAACAATTTGGGTACATGTAGCTGGTGAATACTGCAAGGCTCCATCGGATGTGTCCAGACACTGGATCCGTGACCTGAGCATCCCAACTACATGCTCTATTATATGTCTGGCCTGTGCATGTGCCTCAATATGGTGTTGTTGTTCAGCTTTATGTGCATTTCTGATGGGTGTCATCAGCCACGGCTCCAGTGTGTACCCAGCATCCCCCACTAGGTGACCGTAGGGGATGTCCCCATTGGCAAATCTCTGGTACAGCTGTGTCAGATGTCATATGTGGTAATCATCATAGCTTCCAGGGCAGCCAACACACATTCATTATAATGCCCTGGGCATTACGACCCAGCAGTTGATGGAGGGAATGCCCCTGCGGTTGATGTAGGCCCTGCCCTGCTCACCGGCTGGTGCTTTGATGAGTATGTGCATGCAGTCTATAGCACCCACTACCTCAGGGTATTCTGCTATTTGGTGGGAGAGACGCATATAGCTGGTCGACACCTCACAGGTGTTGAAATATACGTGCTCACTGGCATGTGCTGACATGGCATCCAGGAACTGGTTGAATACTCTGGATACTGATGCCTGTGAGATCCCCATGATATCCCCAGCTGTGCTTTGGGAGGTACACATGGCTAGTATAGCTAGGCCTACACATACCTTGGTATCCACTGGGATGGGTTCCCCTCGGTCAGTTTGGTGTGACAGGTGTGGCCGGCACAGCTGAACACATTGCTGTAGGAGGTCTCTGTCCACCCTATAGCACTCCACTATCTCCAGCTCATGTAGCCCCTGGTAGGTTACCCTGGGTCTGTACACTCTTCTCCATCTCCTCACTGTGGGTTGTTCAGAAGCATTCACATTCTCACCACACTCAGCCTCTTGCACATGTTGTTCTATGTTGCCTGCTGCAGCCCTTCTCATTTTGTAGGTTTGTTTGTTAAAATTTCTCCGCTTGTGTAGAGTGTGGGAAAAAACAGAGGGGAAGGTGTTTGCTTAGTTTATAGTAGTGTTCTGGACTGGGCTGGTCTGTTGCCTGTGTAATTGGCTGATTCTGATACATTTCACCTGCCAGCAAAGCTAGTTCTCCTTGATTACCTTCCTACTGCTGTTTTCCCTTCCCATTGCCTTCCTGTTTAAGCCCATGTGCACACTGCACAGAGTGCTCAAATGTGCACAGCTGCTGCTGCTATTTCCTAGTTTAACTTTTTTTTCTTCCTGTACAACCCAGTGCATGGTGCGCACACCCACTTAGGCTTTGTAAAGCATGTTAGGCAGGTTTAGACACCCTCTAGCTTAGCTTTGCTAAGCTAGGAGCATACCTGAGCCACACGGCTCCAATCTGCTTACAGTATGCCTGACACACACCCCCATGATGTCGCCTAACTCCTTGGCTTGCACCAAAATATTCCTACTGTTACACTGTTGGGACCTGACTCAACATCCTGGGGAAAACTTGGATTCACTATCCTTCCCCTCATTTGTGTAGGATTGCCTGCTAATGCATAGTTACATGTCTCACACTGAGCCTTCCCCCTTAGCAACCACTACTCACTGGCCAGGTTGTCTTCTGCCTGCCATTGACTTGCATGGCAGAATACTGATTTTAGTTAGAATGCTTACTTTAGGTTCATTTTGTTATTTCCCCCCTCCCCATCCCGTTTGCGAGCCGCTGCCCTACGCTTCAACAGCTGAGATTGGCAAAAAAAAAAAAAGTTTATTTTTATAATTTCTTTATTGTTTGCAATGCCAATGGCCTTATACTTGGCCATTGGCATGCTTACTACATGATATACAGCCTTTATTTGGAGCTGTCATAGCTCCATTTTGGATTTTGCAGAAATGTGCTTGGTTACTAATCGAGTACATTTCTGCTGATTGCACTAGTCCTGCACAGACGGTCGCAAGCTTCCTGGATCGCAAATTCACCTCATTTGCATGGATTTCTCCTGCAAATGGGGTGATTTGCATACAAGGGCTTCATCCATGCAGGATTAGTGCAGGAGTTCTCGTGCACGCCCCTGCAGGCTGTTCGGAGAATCCAGGGGCTGGCCCATTACCTGACAATAAGAGGGACTCTGAGTATCCACCAAGGCATTTCAAAAGGAGGAAGACTAGGCTATTACTTCAATAATTTATGTCACTTGCCTATGGGTGCAAACCATTCTACGACTCGCTTAAATCCTACAAAGCAGTTACCAAGATTCCCCTAATAAAAGACTGAACAGACAAGCATGACAGTAATTAATAAAACTCCCCCAACATGTGGCTTCCTTCTTAGTCAAAAAAACTTTCATCTTAATTTTAATCTGTCTAGTGAAGTAAAGATTTTCATTGACCACTCTTATATTCTGTTCTAATTATGAGCTATTGATGGCATATTTAAGAAGTACAAGGTATCCATTCACCTTTGTAGCAAGCCCTATCTTATCTCAGTTACCTGAACACAGCACAACAGCACGTCACTGCACAAATTTTGTTTTTAAATAGAAGTGTGATGTCAAAACTGCACACTTACTGATAAAAATATGTATAATTTAAAGACCTTATATGATCTAAGGAAGCTCTTTTAAGGAGCAAAAGGACTTTTTCTCTTAATCCTCCAAGCCACTCTTGTGGCACCCCTACAAATTAGATGGCAGCCCTTGAATACCTACAGCAAAATTTCTTTGAGAAAGCTTACAGCAATTTCCTGCAGATTAATATATTTTTTTTTTACTACAGGGCTGACCATAAATAAAATTTACATTCCGAGAGATTGGCTGACCAAGGCAGTTGTGGGATAAAGATGTATATATTGAATAAATGTTGATTTCCCTATAAAAGTGACACTGAGATATGAAATTTAATTACCACAAGAGCCTCACACACTAGGGTCCATACATGGCACATATACCGACTCACGTAATCCCATAAAAATGAGTTACTTAGCATAATTTTAAATGTATATTCTTGTTAAGTTCTTTGATTAAAAATGAGTTATAAACCACTTCTCATGTTTTTCACATGAAGACCCTTAATAGTAAATCATTTTTTGCATTTTTTGCAGAGTTTATAAATTTTTTGTTAAAGAATATTTTATGTGCAATGTTATATGCTGAATTCACAAGTGTTTTTATACATGAAGATCCACAATGCTGCCAAAATGCTTTTTTAGGGAGGGATGATCTGTTTAACAGGCTGGGACAGTACCCACAGGCACTGTGACCACAATGCACTAAGGTACCACATTCTCCATGGTTTCAGTTGCAGCTTTTTAATCAAATAAGGGAGTTATATACTAATAGGGATGTCACAAACATCCTATCTGTTTATAGCCTATTTTCAAGCTCTGACTGGCTTACTTGCAGTCCTTAAACAACCATTACATCACTACTTAATTTCATAGGAAGGCTACTGAAAACTCATCCTGCCTCATACAAACATATGTCTATAAAATCAAGGGAACTGCTTAGATTTAACAGTGATATGAGGGAGTCTGAAGATGAAAGTGCTCATCATTCTACAAAATAAAATACTGAGGAAAAGAAGTTAAAGATCTCCATTTTAATTTTTAAGAGGTGTGTCCAGGAAACAAAGAAAATATAAGAAGATTCAAATAACTTAACCATCAAGCTCATATTAGCAATTATGTGATGTTATTTTTCTAAAGGATAAGATACTTATTTTTTAAGACACAATATCAGTTTACTGTCAGTGCACCAAGAATGAATAGTATCCAGTCCATACCAAGGAAATTGTTTCTCCTGTCTTGGTTCATGCCAGACTGTTCCATATTGTGTATTAACTTAATCTATGCCATACTGGGCATACACATTATTACAGCTATAGTTAATGCAGTCGTTGATGAGGAAATTTAATTTCCCCATGACAATGGTCTTATTATGGCCTTTCAGAAATTCTTTATGTTCTCTGAGTTTCAAAAAAAGGAGTAGTCTTCTTTTGTCTTTTTCCCGGTTAGGGGTCGCCACAGCGGATCATCTGTCCACACATGATTGGCAGTGGAGTTTTACTGTGTCAAGTTGCCAGCCTGGTGCCCAACCTTCCACAGAAGGCACACATATGCACGCCTAGGGCCAATTTAGAGAGTCCAATTCACCTACTGCATGTCTTTGGGATGTGGGAGGAAACCAGAGCACCTGGAGGAAACCCACGCGACCATAGGGAGGACATGCAGACTCCGCACAGAAGGCACCCCAGACGAGGATCGAACCGGAGAACCTCTTGCTGTTAGGCGGCAACGCTAACTGCTGCACCACCGTGGCTGCCCAAAAAAAGGAGTACAGTAAAATCTCTTTTAAAACACCTTTATTAAATTATCACTTAAAACACAAACATACATCATTAACAGAAAAAAACAGTCTAACATTTTTCCATTTAAATATAATATATATTACATATATTTTCTTTCCTGCTATCATCAGTCAAGCATTACAAAAAAAATGCTGAATTCCTGCCTTCCCTTAAACCTCACTTCTCATCCTCCTGAACATATTATGCATGTATTGCTCCCACAGTTTCCATTTACTTCTGTGTAATTTGCTCCTTCCCTTTTCTAAAGATCCCTCTTCCAGTTCTTTTATCTTGTTTATAATATTCAATACCTCAGACACAGTTAGTGTACACTTTGATTTCCATTTTCTAGTAACTGTTTTTTGTCAGCCAGCATAATTAAACTAAATATGGCCTTACTATGTCTAGAGAATTCAGATCCTGTATCCCAGTTCCGAAGATTTCCTTACTTAAAGCCATTTGTTCACCCAATATTTCTGATAGAGTACTCTGTAAGGAATTTTTAAAATCTGCCAGCTCATGAAGACGGTTGCATACCAAGTAACAGCTTAATTTCAGCTCTCCCAGTGGGGAAACAGAAACTCAGAAAAGAGTGCCAGTGAATTTGTCTTTTTGGGTAAATTTCAGTAACTGCCTAGTAATTGGGGTTTATATTAGATAAACGAAAGTTTATCTTACCGAACACTAACATGAGCGAAAATCCTGGAACCCGAAACCGGAATTGTGAGATCGCAGTACAGTGAAGATGGGAATATTTGCCCTTTCCTCACTGTAGTGCGATCTCAGAGTTGGAATATATATTTAGCGGGGAGTGTGGGGGATGCAGCCCCCCACAATTGCAGTTTCGAGTTCAGGGATTTTCAATAATGTCAGCGTTCGGTAAGATAAACTTTCGTTTATCTAATATAGACCCAGTAATTGAACAACTTGGATGCCAGAAAAAAAAAAAAAAAAAGAAAAGAAATTCAGAGAACCCAAAGAAAATCAATCACAAAAGGAGAGGAGACAACACTGGTTGGGAAGAATCTTGAAGCTGTTCAGCAAAAGCAGTTCAAGCTCCAGCTCAGGTAAAAGACATGACGTCCAGTATACCAGAAGAAAAAATAAGTAAAATGTACTTGGAGCTGATTAAAATAAGTGAAACACTAAAGGAGTATATCAACTCAAAAAACTGGAAGACGCTTTAAACAGTATTCAGATGAGGTGATAAAACTGCAAAAATCAAAGGTCGATGAAAAAAGGCTGCTTGAATATGAAACTCTTCAAGAAGAGAAGTTTAAAAAATATTAGAATTAGAGGATAGAGCAAGTAGGGAAAACCTGAGATTTTCTGCTGTACCAGAGAAACTGGTAGAGCAGACTATATTAATTTTATGAAAGCAGAAATAATCAACAGGACTGGTATTCCACAGCAGGAGCAGTTAACTGTAAGGGCACATTGTGTGTATGCTCCAAACCTGGCCATGAGAAAGCAAACCAGACATTTAATAGTAAAGATGCAATCCTACCAGAAGAAAGAACTGATTCTGATAAAACTGAGGCAAAAGGATAAAGTACTAAAAATGGGAGACAGTGGAGTGCTTGTAGAAAATGATTACTCACTGTACACCAGTTGGGAGTAAATTTATTCCAGCAATCAGGAAATGTTGAGAAACAGGTGTGAGATCCAAGGTGCTGTATCCAACTATTTTCAGAACATTTCTTTCCGGAGTGTCAAAAATCATTCTTTGATGCAGAACATGCTAAGCAGGAAATAACAAAAGATTGTCCAACAAAAAGTGAGTGATCAAACAGAAGGGGATTCTGCTTTTTACTCTTCTGATAATAAAACCAATGGAGAGACAATGCTAGTGAAACCTTTTCCAAAGTTCCAAAGGAAAATGCTTGAGAGACAGAAAAAGCACAAGAGTTAACTAGAAGAACCAGGAGTATTTTAGAAATGAACCGGTGACTGGATTTGGGAGATGGAGATCAACAGGAAGAAAATGAGCAACTCGGAAAGTGACTACATGTGGGATTGCAAAGCATTAATTACATTTGTGAAGTATGGTGGAACAAGAAAACCTGGAAATATTGGACTTTTTTGACTTTGTTAAACTTGTAGGGACTCCAAAACATATGCCTTATTTCACATCATTAATGTTTGGGAGAAGATTTAGGAGAGAAAAGAGGAAGGAAACAGTTAACTGTAAGTAAAACGACATTTTGTTCTTAACAGTATTTTTATAATACGTGGCATTAACTGCATCCTATAAAGAAGAGCTTTCCTAGTTAATAATAGGGATACTAAAGTAAACAGGTATACCTATTTTTTTTTCTTCTTGTTCAGTTTTAAGAAATCTAGGCACTGAAATGTAAAAACAGAAGAAAGCCTGGAGAAAACAGCATGATATAAGTAAAACTGAAATGCATTTTCTTATGTTTGTATAGGGGAAATGACTGGATTAAGGCCCTTTTCTTGATTTAATAAGTTTCAAAGGGAAGCAAATAAATAAAAGCACAGTGAATATAATGAATACCGAACAGTGTTTCCTTCTAGCACAGCGATTCCCAACCACTGGACTGTGTATTATTTGGTTCCTGGCTGCACAGAAAGAATACAAACTTTTTATGTTGCACACCCGATTGCTCAGGCAAAAGTGTTTGTGTATGTATGTGTACGACTGTGTTTATGTTTCTGTCTGCGTGTGAGTGAATGCATGCATGGAAACAGAATGTATGTGTGTGAAAGCAGAAGAGACTGTGTATGTGTGTATGAGAGAGACAGGGAACAGTGAGATTGTTTGAGCCATTATTTTATACTCGTTAAGCAGCACTTTTGCTGTTTAGCAAGTGTAAAATAAAAATAAATGAAACTGAAAAAAAAAGTGTGTGCATGTGCGCGTGTGTGTGTCTGTGTGTGTGATAGACAGACAGAGATACAGAGTGAAGAATGATAGCGATCCCTGACAGCAGCATCAGTTAAGAGTTTTGCATAACTTTCGACTATACCTCTCAACCTCTCCGTACAAGAAATCTGGACACAGCTACAAATAACGGGGGACAAACAACAGAACATAAGGAGAGATTTCAGAGCTTTTCTCCTTGGTTCTCCAGTGAAAAAAGGCAAATACCCAGTTGGACTAACCTGGTCAACAAATGTCAAAGAAATAAAATAAAAATAAACTATTACTCTTATAAACTTAGAAAGTTAAGAGAAGCAAAGTTACAGCTGGAGGAAAGACACTGCAAGCTCGTAGTAAAGGGTTTATTTATTTTACTGTCCAAGTCCATAAAACCAGAATAAAAACAAACATAAGAGCTTTCGTCCACTCACAATATAAAACGTGAACTTCATCAGATGTAAATTACTTTAAAAAATCTACAGTATAAAACTATTGCTGTACCAATAAGGTTGTAAAATAAAGGATGACATCACCACCTTTTTTTAAAATAAAAACATGTTATAAAAAATTAAATATATATAAAAAAACTTAATTCCAACAATATTTATAAACATTAATAAATAATAATGACAAAATGTAAATTCTAACAATGCAAATATGAATATGCAAAGTTACTATATTCCTAAAACATAAACAATAAGCTCACAAACTTTCGCCCTATTGCCTTACTATCCCCATTAGCAAAGATTATGGAAAGATGCATACATAAACAAATTCTTAACCACCTTCTACAAAACAAACTTCTAGCCAATAGTCAACATGGTTTTAGACCTTCCCACAGTACTACAACTGCCCTCCTTTCCTTCTCTGATGCCATAAATAATAATAGAAACAACAATCTTTTCTCATCAGCTTTATTTCTAGACCTGTCAAAGGCCTTTGACATGGTTAACCATAATATACTTCTTGACAAACTAAATCTCTATTCACTTGGCTCACATACTCTCCAATGGTTCAGGAGTTACCTCCAACATAGGCAACAAGCAGTGCTTTGGGACAACAACCTATCCTCCTTACTCCCAGTAAACATTGGGGTTCCACAAGGATCAAGCCTAGGTCCCCTTCTTTTCTCATTATTTATCAATGACCTTCACTTGAATATACCCCAAGCCATCTGCATTCAATATGCTGATGACTCAACTCTTATTTGTGCTGCCAATAATGTTTCCTCCCTCCAGTCCCTCACCCAAACAGTCTTCCATAATGTTGAAAAGTGGTTTATGGAACTCTCCCTCCTTCTTAATCCCAAAAAAACAAAACTTCTTCTCTTTACCCCTACACACAAATCACCGACACCTTTCTTCACTACCTTCTCTAACAATGCTACCTGTATTAGTCCAGATATGTCCACTCGCCTATTAGGTGTAACAATTGACAATCATCTTAATTTTGATGACCACATTAACAACACCATTAAATCAGTTAATAAAAAAATCGGTACTCTCTACAGAATTAAACCCTTTCTTACCCCTTCTGCTAGAAAAACTGTGGCCCAGAGCCACCTGATCTCCACCCTTTTCTATGCCTCTGCTATATATACAAACCTGTCTAAAAACAACATCACCAAACTTTCTACCTGCTACAATAGTATTACTAGATTCATTACTGCTACCCCTTTTAGAACCCACCACTGTATTAACCTCAAGCAACTAGATTGGTTAGAACTCGACAACCACTTACTCTATCAACAATTAATAATCATTCATAAGACCCTCTTTTTCCCAGACGCTACCCCTAGCCTTACAAAACTGATTTCACCTTATAAAACCTAGCCACACTACGGTCGGCTAATAAACTCCTTGTAGCCTTAACCAAATCAAAGAATAAAGCTGGAGACTCATTATTTTCAAATGCTGTAGGGAAAATCTGGAATCAACTACCTCAGGAAATAGCAAACCTAGACTCTACATTCCTTTTCAAGAAACATATCAAAGAACATCTAAAAACTCAATGGCTTTGTCCTTGTACTAATCCTGACTGAAATTACTTCTGAATTACTCACAACTTCCCCCTTTCATTTACTCCTAACTTTCCCACTATAAAACTAACTTTTATTGTAGACAGACTTATCTTTAGATTGCCTCTAACATCTTTTTTTCTCTTTCTCTCTAGCACATATTGAATGTTGTTTAGTATCTAACTGTATGTGTTCCTTAGTCCATGACTGTTAAACAACTATTTCTCTGACAGATTATGGTTCTGCTTTTTTGGCTTTATTATTGTTAAATTCATACAAATGTACAACTTTGTACCTATTTTACGTTGCTTATTATGTTTTATTGTTAATGATTGTTTTAATTCTTGTAATTCTTGTAATTGGAGCTTTTCTCCCCGGGCCTCTACTGAAAACGGATATTTGTCCAGCTAGACTAGCCCGGTCACCAAATGTAAAATAAAATAAAAAAATAAAAAATAAATAAATAAGCATGCAGAAGAGAATAACATAAAGATGGTCAGGATACAAAAAGTTAAGATGGAATTCCTTTTAAATATTCTAATATCATTTTATATCTAGTAATTGATCTTGTTTTTTAATAAACAATAGATAGAACAATAATAGTTTATCCCAGGCCAGTTGTGTTTAGTTTAATCTGCCATGTGAGCTTCTTTTTCTCCAGATAGATGTTCCATGGGCCTCCTCTTGGTTTTATCTCTTCTTTTTCAATTGCATATCTAAAAGCATGATCCAGGTTCAACTGTACACATTTTGCCAAGGCAGTTGCAAGTTTGCCTTTTTTAATATTATACTCATGCTTGTAGATCCTATCCCTAAGCCTAAATTCAGTTTTGCCCATGTAAAAACATGGTCACTCCTTACAAAATGGTAGGTAAACCACTCCTTTTGTATTACAATTGCACTTAGCTTGTATCCAATATTCATGGTCCCTAATCCTAAAAATATTTCCCACATATATGTATTTACAAAAGGGGCATCCTCCACATTTTGACACATGTACTTCAAGAACTTTTCGTTTTGAACCAGAATGCTCCAGTATTGATTTAAAGTGTAACCCTTTTCCAAAAATGATCATGAGTTTTGTCCTATCCTACCTCTAACCAATTTGTCATCTGTCATAACAGTCCAATTCTTATTGAGGACCCATTTTATAACTTTATAGTCAGAACTAAAGGTGGTGATAAAATTCACAGAAAAGTCAATGTACCCCCCCCCCATATTATGTTGGTTCACAATGCTATCAGGTATAGTATACCCCATATTTTCATTCATTTCCACATTAGCCTGGAGAATAGATTAAAAATAGCCATTCAACCTTTTGTTAGTTACTTCTTCCACCAATTCATGTAGAAGACATAAGTGGTATCCCTTCCTTTCAAACATACTAACTAGTTTCTCACACTCATAACTAAAATGGTGATCTAAAGATATTATTCTAGCAGCCGTTATAAGCTGAACTTTTGCCACAAATATCCTTTGGTGTATGGGTGGGAGCTGGAAAAAATGCAAAAATTAATTCAAATAAGTATTTTTTTCTGAAAATCCTTGAGATATAAATACTATTAGCCCTATCTTTCTCCAAGAGGACATCCAAATATGCTATTTTCTCCAAGTTCATCTCATCTGTAAACCTCAAAAAACTAGTTGTTCCATTAATATATTTCATAAATTCCTTAAAACATTCCTCACTTAATTTCCAAATAATAAATATATCATTCAGATATCAAATGCACATTCTCATATGCTCCTTAGATTTACTCCTAAATATATACCTATTCTCCCACTGGGACATTACAAGATTAGCATATACCACCCCACATGGGGACCCCATTGCTACTCCATTTTTTTGTAAGAAGTAGTTGTCCTCAAAATAAATTAAATCACTCTAAAGAACTATTTCAAAAAGGTCCTCATATAAATTAATTTGGGCCTGTTGTACTCATTTCTCATTTAAAAAATTGGTTACCTATTGTAAACCAAGCGTATGTGGAATCACGGTGTATAAGTCTTTGACATCTATGTTTAGCAGTCTGTCTTCCTGATTATATTCAAGACTACTGATGGATTCCAAGAAACTCCAACAGTCCTTACAAATATGGCTTTCATTCTCCAAGTACAGCTTAAGTTTGGTATCCAAAAATTTAGCACAGGGAAATGTTAGAGAATTTCTACAATCTACTATGGGGCACAGGGGTGGGTTCCCCAAATTTTTATATAGTTTTGGTACACCAAAAATTACTGGCATAATAAGAAAAAACATGTTAAAATAGTTAAACATCTCTCTCGATATATGTTGTTCAATAAACATGTCCTGCAAATGCCCATAACCTTTCCTGTAAGCCCCATTCACTTGATTCTTGGAAACTAGTTCATAAGGTTCCATCTGCAAAATGTCAAACATCCTATTCTTGTAGTCATGAAGATTCATAATAACCAACCTGCCACCCTTGTCTGGCTTCATAATTCTTATCCGCTGTTGCTTTAAGTACTCTTGTTGTGTCTTTCGGCTTTTCCCGGCTAGGGGTCGCCACAGTGAAACTCCGGTCCGCTGATGACTGGTAGTTGATTTTTACGTGCTGAGTTACCAGCCCTGATGCACAACCTTCAATGAAGGTACGCCCATTCACACATGTCTTCACGCAGAAGACGCTCTAGCTGAGAATCGAACCGGACAGTGTCTTACTGTGAGGCGACAATGCTACTGCAGCACCACCACCGCGATCATTGTTTTAAGTACTCTAATAAATAAAATTCTTCATTTGTCAAGTTTCTACTCATATTTAAGTACTCAAAGAAAATTCTTCCTTTGTCAAGTTTCTACTCATATAAATATCACCATTGTGCAAAATATTTCTAAAATCAAGTTCACACACTTTTTCATATAATAATAAAGCCAGATGTAGGGGTGGGTTGTAAGTGTTGTGGATCCTATAGTCATCATTCAATACTCCCCCAACATCATGGCAACTTCAAATTCAATTTTCTAACAAACATTTTTAGATTAAGCAATGTGTTAGGTAAACTTGTCTTCATAGATGAAACAAACGTCATCCCCTTAGATAACAACTCAGCCACTGAAGAGTATATCAAAGCTCCAGAAAAACTATAAACCCTAAATTCACTTTCATAATTTTCACAATACTCAAATTAGGTGTAAGTGTTACCATATTATGCAATTCCATATAAATACTTTCCATGCCTGTTCCATACAAGGGGCATGCCCAATATTACAGGATTGTACAAAATCAGATACTAAAATCTGCTGTCTCAATTCCTGCCCATGTATTGGTTGTGATGCTGTTGGTTGTTCTGTGTGTGTGTGGGGGGGGGGGGGTGTCTGTAACCATGATTGCCACTGGTTTCTGCATAGGGGTGTGTGAAAAAATGGCTGATGTCATTGATTATAATTTCCTTGTTTGTTTTGTCTGTCCCTTAAATGATCAGATCTTCTAAGTGTAGGATTACAATCTTTGTCCTCGTCCCCATTGTTTTCCAAATGGTCCTTTTTTCCATTTACTACAGGTTGTACACTTTTAACAGAACTTAAATCACCATAATTAAAATTTACTTGCCTCCTCCTGCCCCATACCTGTGACTAGGGTGGAGCTGGATATGCCAAACAATTAGCATAATCGTGAATGTCCATTTGAAGCTTCTTAATTTTGTTTGCCACATCTTAGACATACACTGTTCAATACTGTTAAAAATAAGCAAGTGTTCATAGGTTAGTACTAAGCTAACTGCCCTTGTGAGCCATTTTTAAGCCTAGCCAATTATCCCTTGTGAGACTCAAACCCTGCACTTTGTGTTTGTAAGGCAAATACCTTAACCATTAGGCCACCCTCCCAACCTATTCATATTTTATTCTTTCATAATTCAGGTCCTGTTTAATAGCAGTGTCCAAAGTATTCAGTTCCTTAGTCAGGCTTTCAATGTTCCTGTTGTTATGCCTCACTACTGTTTCCAATAGTTTGCATCCAACTTTATCAAAAAATTGTAAAAGCTCATTGTGCAGAGGAGAATTATTCTCCAACCCTGTTGGAGAATACCAAACCCTAAGCCTCTTAGAAATGTGCTTTCTTTTAATACACTCAATAAGATAAGTATTCTCCAATTGCAATTTTTTTGTATTTTACCAACTTACAGTCAAGTTCATTCAGTTTATCATCTAAAGAATCTTTGACCTTACCAGGTTCAGTTCCAAGTTCAAAACCAGTATCCAACCATTCGCTCCTGTTCTGTATGTTTAAATTATAAAATTGATGTCTGCTTGCCTCACTCAAACCATTCAAGCCATTTTGCTCCATTCCAAAATGCACTGAACTATTGGATTATTGGGCCAGAACATCCCCTTGCAACTGGGGATACATCACCGGACCCTGATGTTGAGTGAGACTACCATTCAAATCAAATCCAGAAGCTGCTCCTCAGGAAATCAAAGGTACAAGGTTCAAAAATCAGAGGCTGACATGAAGAAAAGGCTGCTTGAGTATGAGACTGCTCAAGAAGAGAAGTTCTAAAAAAAGTGAGAATTAGAGGACAGAACAAGTAGGGGAAACCTGAGATTTTCTGCTGTACCAGAGAAACTGGTAGGAGCAGACTATATTAATTTTATGAAAGCAGAAATAATCAACTGGATTGGTATTCCACAGCAGGAACAGTTAACTGTAAGGGCACATTGTGTGCATGCTCCAAACCTGGCCATTAGAAAGCAAACCAGACCTTTAATAGTAAAGATGTAATCCTACCAGAAGAAAGAGTTGATTCTGACAAAACTGAGGCAAAGGACAAAATACTAAAAATGGAAGACAGTAGAGTGTTTGTGGAAAATGATTATTCACTGTACACCAGTCAGAAATAAATTTATTCCAGCAATCAGGGAATGTTGAGAAGCAGGTTTGAGATCCAAGCTGCTATATCCAGCTATTTTCAGAACATTTCTTCCTGGAGGGTCAAAATCATTCTTTGACGTAGAACATGCTAAGCAGGAAATAACAAATGTTTGTCCAACAAAAAGTGAGTGATCGAACTGAAGTGGATTCTGCTTTTAATGCTTGAGAGGCAGAAAAAAAGCACAAAGTTAACTAGAAGAGCCAGAAGAATGTTGGAAATGAACTAGTGACTGGATATGGGAGATGGAGATCAAAAGGAAGAAAACTAGCAACTCGAAAAGTGATGACTGCATGTGGGATTACAAAGCATTAATTACATTTATGAAGTATGATGGAACAAGATAACCTGGAAATACTAGACTTTTGACTTTCCTAAACTTGTAGGGGGACTCCAAAAAGTACAGTTGTGTACACTTACCATAAATGTAAATGTTGAAGTGTATTCGCTGTTGCAGTCCTAACTAATGGGTTATCCGGCTCCAGGTAGCTCTCGATCAGCCAGAATACCAAAGTAAAGTAAAAATGACATCAGCTGCTGTTGGTTGTAAAGGATGTCAGGGCGTCCAATACAAAAGGAGGCAGCTGACATCACTTCCTCAGTCTTTCTTGCCATAACAGTCAGAAGCCCCCAGAAATAAGGCTTAAACCAAAATAACATCCAATTTAGCCTGTACCTCAGGAAAAGAGAATAAGAGCGGACCAAAAAAGGGGGAAGGAAGAAGGAAAACAGGACTGCAACAGTGAATACACTTGAACATCTACATTTATGGTAAGTGTACACAACTGTACTATGTTCATCGTGTTTCACTGTTGCGGTCTTAACTAATGGGTTGATTACCAAAGTGAGCAAAAAAGGAAGCTAGCAGGTACGGCTGGTGCAAGGCAAGCAAGCTAGTTAGACCAAAATGAAAAAATGCCAGCACCAAGAATGAATTAAGTAATAGTAGCTTTATTAAGCTGAAATTCTAGACCGGTTTCAGCACATGGCTTTCATCAGTGATCTACTGATGAAAGCCATGTGCTAAAACCGGTCTAGAATTTCAACTTAATAAAGCTACTATTACTTAATTCATTCTTGGTGCTGGCATTTTTTCATTTTGGTTGATTATCAAAGCCCAGAGAAAAGGGAGGAGGAACCAACAGAATCAAGGGTTGGAGATAATGCCCTGCAACACAGCAGTGGCATACCCTTCCCTGGCTCTGGAAAACAGAGGCAAATTATAATGTTTTGTGAAAGTGTAAACAGAAGACCATGTGGCAGCCTCCAAAATATCTTTAGTAGAGACACCCCTTAAAAAGGCTGCAGAAATGGAAGCTGCTGTAGTTGAGTGGGTCCTAACCCCTTGAGGAGGAACTTTGCCATGAAAAAAATAACAAACGGTGATACAATATGCAATCCACTTGGAAATGGTTTGCTTAAAAATAGCCTTGCCCTGAGCTCCAGGGGCAAAACTGACCAATAACTCTGCTGATTTCCGAAGGTCTTTAGTCCTGTCCAGGTAAAACCTGAGCTGTCTGTGCACATCAAGAGAATGTAGGATCCTTTCACCTCTATTTTGAGGATTAGGAAAGAAGGTAGGAAGGTGTATGGACTGATTAAGAGTCAAGCTAGAAACCACCTTAGGCATAAAGGAGGGATTGGTTCTCAAAGAGACCATATCTGCATGGAAAATAAGAAAATGCTCCACAGCCATCAAAGCTTGCAGCTCCGAAACCCTCCTTGCTGAAGTTATAGCCAAGAGGAAAGCAGTCTTCCAAGAGAGAAATTTTAAATCTACAGTGGCAGCTGGCTCAAAAGGAGGAAGAGTGAGTTTCTCTAGAACAAAATTAAGATCCCAGGATGGAGTAGGTGCCCTTCTGGGAGGTTTTAAGTTGCAAGCACCTCTGAGAAACATTTTCTTCAGGGGATGAGAGAAAATAGGCTGTTCAAAAGAACAATGAGCAGAAATGGCTGAAGCATGGAGCTTGATAGAGGAAAAAGAAAGACCACCCTGAAGCAATTCAGCCAGGTATTCCAGGATCAAAGGAAGGGTAGGATGAGAAGAAGATTCCCCTCTAGCCTGCATCCAATGATAGAAACTTCCCCATTTGCCAGAGTAGGACTTCCTAGTGCTAGGCCTCCTGGCCTCCCTCAGCACATCAACCACCTGCTGGGAAAGGGAAGAAGATAAGGAAGGAGTCATACAATGAGCCATGCTGCCAGACGGAGGGACTGAAGATGAGAATGCAGAATGATTCCCCCTTCCTGAACCAAAAGATCTGGCTTCAGAGGAAGATGCCAAGGAGGAAATTGGGAGAGACTGAGAAGCAGTGGATACCAATGCTGTCTGGGCCAATCCGGAGCTATGAGAATAGTCCTTGGTCGTTCATCCCTGATCTTCAATAACACTCTGGGAAGAAGAGGAAGGAAGGTGTAAACTGATAGCAACGTCCAAGGGAAGGACAGAACATCCACTCTCTAGGCACTGCTGCAATGCTGTCTGGTGCAAAAGAGAGGCAGAAGATAGTTGTCTGGGGAGGAGAAAAGATCCACCTGAGGTATGCCCCAACGTTGAACGATGCTGTAAAAGATTGCTCTGTTCAGCTGCCACTCGTGAGGATCCAGGGTTCACCTGCTCAACTGGTCTGCCAAAACATTGAGCCTTCCTGGAAGAAACTGAGCTAGGAGATGCAGGTCCAGGGATGCTGCCATGGACCAAAGATTCATGCTTTATCAGCACAGGGGGTAAGAGTGAGTCCCTCCCTGCTTTTTGATGTACCACATGACTGTGGTGTTGTCTGTTCTGAGAAGCAGGGTCCCTGGAGAAAGAAGATACTTGAAAGCTAGTAAGGCCTACTGAACTGCAATCAACTCTTTTAGATTTATGTGCAGGTGCATCTGCTGGGTGTTCCAATGTCCCTGTATGCATCTGCCATCCAGGTGTGCTCCCCAGGCGTAGTCCGATGTATCTGTAGTCAGAACTTGAGTGGCAGGAGGTAGTTGAAAAGGCATGCCTTTGTTTTGTAGACTGTTTCCCGCCATAGAAACTCCATCTGCAGAGACAGAAGCAGAGGAATCATCATATCCAGGTCTTGTGTGTGTTGACACCAAATGTTCTTGAGGTACAATTGCAATTTCCTCACATGCAGTCTTGCATATGGAATCATGAGAATACAATTTGCCATGAATACCAGAGCTTGCAGGTATTTCCTTGCAGGGAGCTGGAACAGGCTTGCCAAGTCCTTGAAGTAAAATGAAAGAGATGTCTGCTTCTCCTGGGTGAGATATATCATCTGGGCAGCAGTGTTCAGACTCGCTCCCAGGAATTTATCTCCTTGCATGGTACCATTTTTTGATTTTTCCTCATTGAGAGTGTAACCCAGGGAAGACAGAAGAGTCTTTATGAATTCCATATCCTTTAGTAGCTGTTCCTGAGAACTTGCTTGAATCAGACAGTCCTCCAAGTATGGGTAAATCTGAATTTTCTTCTGCCTGCAAAAAGCAGTGACTGGGACCAGGCACTTTGTGAAGACTCTGGGAGCAGTAGATAAGCCAAAGGGCACTGCAGAAATTTGATAATGTTGCTTGCGAAGATACTGCCTGCAACTTTCCCTGATAGGGATGTGCAGATAAGCCTCTTTGAGATCCAAGGTTACCAGCCAGGAATCCTTTTCTAGCATTGGTAGCAACTGATGCAGAGTGAGCATTTTGAACTTTGGAATTACTAGAAAAGAGTTCAGAATGGAAAGATCTAGGATATGATGCCAGGTGCCCTCTTTTTTGGGAACTAGGAAAAACCTGGAATAAAAGCCCTGGCCTACCTGCTGAGCAGGAACTGATTCTATTGCTCCCAGATAAGACAAAGACAAAATTTGTTTTTCTACTTCTGCCCTTTAGTTTGGAGGAATGTCCAGGAATCCCTTGGGAGCTGGAAAGGTGCAGAAAGAAAACTTGTGCCCTAGGGACACCTTTCTGAACACCCATTTGTCGTCTGTGATAGTGGCCCAGACATCTGAAAAAAGAGCCAACCGTCCTCCTAAAGGACTCTCCAGGCAAGCAAGAACAGGCAGAAGTAAAAAGTCATTGAGAGTGTTTTGACTGAGATGCAGACTTGGAGCTTCCCACCTTAGAAGTGGAAGCCTTCCACCGCCTAGACCTTTGAGAGGTAGCCGCCTGCCCCCTAGAAGATATGTAACCTCTAGTCCTGGAACAGTTCTGTCTGCTGGTATCGGGAAAGATCCAACTCTTGGAGGGTAATTCTTGCTAAAGCAAGGGGGTTGAACTTGCAGAAAATCTTTAACAGTTTGCATGGACTTGGCTTTATCCTCCATCTTCTTAAGTACCTCCTCGGCTTTGCTGCCAAAAAGATTGTTTTTATGCAAAGTTACATCCAAAAGCTTAGCCTTGACAGGTTCTGGAAGAGGCTGTTCTCTGAGCCAAGCATGCCTTCTAATAAAAGATCCAGTAGTCGTAGCCCTACTGAAGGCCTCAAGGATGTCAAAAGCACAATACAAAGAATGCTTAATGACCAAAGTGGCTGAATTCAGCAAATCCTGCATGTCTTTACTCTCTGCCAAAAGAGGTACACTTGCTATCTTAGACTTAATAGCCTCCAAGGTGTGCTGTGGTACTTCAGCATATGAAAAAGGCAGTTGGTAGCCCTAATAGCTAGGGTGGCAGAGGTATAAACTTACTTGCCCCACCTAACAGGATTCCTGGTAACAGTGGCCTTAACTCCTTTAGGGCCCTGAGAAATAACCTCTGGATCTGCCAACTGTTTCCTGAAAAGAAACAGATGAGACTCAGGGACTCTGTAGTACCTGTCGAGTTTCCTGGGTGCAAGAGGAACCAAATTTGGAGACAAGGAATTTTCCAGAAAAACATCATCAACAACTTCCAACATAGGGGAAATAGCAAGAGGCTTATGCTGAGGTAAATCCAGAAATTCCCTAATCCGTTTCTTAGATTGGGGATAATCCTGACTTTCCCATTTAAAGTGTTCCCTGAGGGTATTTAAAGTGTCACCAAAAGAGAAATCCTCTGGAGGAGAGGCCGAAGGGATGGACTCCTCCACATCTGAATCCTCAAAAGGAGAAAAAGCCTGAGAAAATTCCTCTTCATCAGCAGAAATGCTGGAAAAAACAGATCCTGAACAGGACACAACCTCTGGAGAAACATCCCTACTCCTTTTAAGAGGATGAGGCTGAGAATCCCTAATAAGATTTAACAGATCATTAGCCATTTTAACCATCTGGGATTAAGGGGAATGAGAAGGAACCAGAGCCTGCCTTTTCACAGGGTTATGAATGGAAGATTTACCTGCAAGCCTGAAGGACTCGGGAAGCCTGGCAACCGCCGAAGGTGCAGCAGAAGTTGAAGGAATAAGTTTGCTATCGGGACACAAAAGGGAGGCCTCGGACACCGGAGTCAGCTTAGCGGATCTGGCTCCAGCAGAAGAGGTGACCAGCGACAGGTCGGAAGACAAAATGGAGGCCGAAGGCCTAAGGGACTCAGACTCAATCAAGGCCTGTGGTTGTACATCAGCGGACTGCAGAGACTGCGAAAGCATCTCACTGGCTCTCGCTTGACTGACTACCAACTTAACATGATCCGAGGACTTAGTTTTCTGAGGCCTGTCGCAGTCCTTATCCATACGTTTCTTCAGAATATCTGAACCCTGAACACCAGCGGCCGCCATACCAACAAACTTAGGCCAAACTCCAAAATGCCTAGCCAAAATCTTAGCCCGACGATGAATAGTATGTGGATTAAAGGAGGCACAGAGATCAAAATTGGGAATGTCATGGTCAAGACCTAAACAAATAATGCAATAGGAATGAAAATCTCTATGGGAAATCTGCTTTCCACAGGTAAGGCAATTATTAACCTTTTCTGACATTCGTTAAGGCAAGAAAAGAGACATCAACTCTTGTAGTCAGAAACCAACCAAGGTAAACTGCCAACCAGCACTCGTGCATGAAAAGCTTCTGCTTTGGGCTCCGCGGCAAGGAAGACTGAGGAAGTGATGTCAGCTGCCTCCTTTTGTATCGGACACCCTGACTTCCTTTACAATTGACGGCAGCCGATGTAATTTTTACTTACCTTTGGTATTCTGGCCGATCGAGGGCTACCAGAAGCCAGATAACCCATTAGTTTGGACTGCAACAGTGAAACACGATGAGCATCACATACCTTACTTCACTTCATTAATGTTTGGGAGAAGATTTAGGAAAGGGGAAGACAAAGGAAAGAGTTAACTGTAAGTAAAACAACATTTTGTTCTTAACAGTACAATACATGGTATTAACTGTACACTATAAAGTAGAGCTGCCTTAGTTAATAACAGGGATACTAAAGTAAACAGGTAACCCTTTTTTTTTCCTTCTTCTTTCTTTCTTCTTGTTCAGTTTTAAGAAATATAGGCACTGAAATGTAAAAAGAGAAGAAAGCCTGGACAAAACAGCATGATATAAGTAAAACTTATTTTTGTTTAGGAGACTGACTAAATTAAGTCCCTTGCCTTGATTTAATAAGTTTTAAATGGAAGCAAATGAATAAAAGAGCAGTGAATATAATGAATACTGAACAGTGTTTCCCTTTAGCACAGTGGTCCCCAACCACCAGGCCATGGATCATTTGGTACTGGGCTGCACAGAAAGAATAAAAAACTTTTTATGTTGGGTGCCTGACTGTTCAGAAAAAAAGAGTATGTGATTATGAGTGTGTTTATGTTTCTGTCTGCATGTGTTGAGTGAATCCATGCATGAAAGCAGAATGTATGTGTGTGTGAAAGCAGAAGAGACTGTATATGTGTGTATGAGAGAGAGAGTAAACAGTGAGATCGACTGAGACATTATTTTACACTTGCTAAGCAGCACTTTTATATATACATAAATGTTTACACTGTAATATGTGTAGTGGAAATTTCAGGGTTACCAGACGTCCCTATTTGGGCGGGACTGTCCCGAGATCAGCAGCGTGATCCTGATTCCCGCCCTGCCGGTTTAAATCCCGGGCAGCCTCCGCTTTGTTTTTTTTTTTTTTTTGATTGGCCCGTATACTGGCATGTGGGCCAATCAAAAATCGCTAAACACGGAGCTTCTTGTGTTTAATGCGGAAGTTCCGCATTAAATGAAGTTCCGTGTTTAGTGATTTTTGATTGGCCCGTATGCCGATATATGGGCCAATCAAAACATCGCAAAACAGAGCTACTTCTGTTTAATGCGGAACTGCGATGTTCCGCATTAAACAGAAGTAGCTCTGTGTTTAGCGATTTTTGATTGGCCTGTATACTAGTATACGGGCCAATCAAAACATTGCAAAACATTGCAGTTCCGCATTAAACAGAAGTAGCTCTGTTTTGCAATGTTTTGATTGGTCCGTATACCGGCATACGGGCCAACCAAAACATCGCAAAACAGAGCTACTTCTGTGTAATGCAGAACTGTGATGTTTCCCATTAAACAGAAGTAGCTCTTTGTTTATTTATGTTTGATTGGCCCTGGGCTAATCAAATAAAAAATAAACACAGAGCTGCTACTTCTGTTTAAAGATGTGGAAGACCCCTTTTTTTTTAGTCTTCACTTACTTCACTTTTTTTTAGTCCCTACTTGGCCAGTCGGAAATAATCTGGCAATCCTGAGTGGAATGCAACTGTGCATCTGGTTTTCATGTTTCTATGGAGACAATCTGAAAAGGGGTCAAAAAAATAAATAAAATACTTTCTTCTTTCAGTGACTAGGACATGAGGTTTTCTGAAGTTATTCAAGTTGTTTTCATTTGGGAGGGGAATAAAGACAGGACAAAAACAGACGGCACTTAGTGGAAGTAAAAGCACAGGCTGTGTCATACTTCCTAGCTCGGATAACCTTAATTTTATGTTAATTTAAACCTGTGAGTGGCTGTCAGTCTCGGATAATTGTTCCTATCAGGAAGGTTATAGACTTCATTATTTAAAGATGTACACAGTTTTATGTGTTAGTATTAAGACATGCGTTGAATGGGCGTGCCTTCATTGAAGGTTGGGGGTCGGGCTAGCAACTCGACACCATAAAACAACTGCCAATCATTAGCAGACCGGAATTCCGCTGTGGCGACCCCTAACTGGGAAAAGCCGAAAGACAAACAACAACAACAACAACATTAACAGGTTTTGGGGGTGTACTGGAGGTGTGTGTGTGTGTGTGTGTGTGTGTGTGTGTGTGTGTGTGTGTGTGTGTGTACATTAAAGAACTGTTATACATAACAGGTGGAATTAATTCTTATCATAATTACATTTTCTATATTAGCATTAAATCTGAATGGTCTCATAAACGTATACAAAAAAAAGAGTAGTGAACTATATTAAAAATGCAGAGAGCAAATAGCTATGCTACAGGAGACGCATTTGGAAAGAACTGAGCATGTGAATTAGATAAAGAAAGGATTTCAGGATGGTTATTCAGTGGAATATCTGGGACAAAGAAAAAGGGGAGTACTTATATTAACTGTGAAAGGAGATCCAACAGTGATAAAAAAGGAACAAAATATAATAACGGTGTATTTGTAGTAATAAGGGGCTACTGAAATGGGAGAAGGATTGCACTGGCATGTATTTATATGCCATCTAAAATTGCTACAATGGAGCTTAGGAAACTTCTGGAAAAAACAATCATCTTTCAGCAGGGAATATTATTTATAGGTGGAAAATGGAATTAGATTTCCAACAGTGAGGATGTAAGGAGGCGTAAAAGCAGAAAATATCACAAAATAGAGTAGATTTGTGAAGAAATTTATGAAAATATTTGGTATGGAATACTTAAACTCAGTAGTAGGAGTTTGAAAAGAATTTACATTTTATTCCCCAAGGTACAAACACTGGGCTAGGCTAGACAGAAATTGTATTTCACAGGACATGTGCATTTAATTGAAAGTTTTGATACGCATCCGATAACTATTTTAGATAACGCACCAATAAAAAAATCTTTCGGCTTTTCCCAGTTAGGGGTCGCCACAGTCGAACTCACGTCCGCTAATGACTGGCAGTGGATTTTTACAGTGCCAAGTTGCCAGCCTGACACCCAACCTTCAAAGAAGGCACACCCATTCACGCACCTACCTGCATGTCTTTAGCGTCACTCAACCGCAGGGAGGACATGCAGACTCCACAGAGAAGGCGCTCCAGCCAAGAATCAAATGGGAGAACCTCTTGCTGTGAGGCGACAACGCCATACCTCTCAACCTGGAAATATCAAAAATCTGGACAAAGGCCCGTGAAAATAGATACAAATCTGTACACTGATTAGCATAAAATTTGCATACATAACTATGTAACCCCACCCACTTTGATGGAATTATGGAATACCAACTTTCAAACGCAAACTGAAGGATAACCAAAATATGGCCCCAGCACTATCTCTGCAAAAGTAAAAGTCATATAAATATAACACATTACAGAGATCTGTAACTAATAAAGAGGTTGCTGCTTGCAAACAACTTTATTTGTAGATGAAACAATGAAATATAAAGTGCCTGTTGCTGCCCTTGAGGAATAAATTGCCTATGTTACATAAAAAAAAAAAAAAAAAAGCTAGTATTGTAATAGGGAATGGATGGCAAACTGATAACAGCTTCATAGTTACTAAGTATCTCTGCCAAAAAAGACACTCAGGACTGCAGCATTTTTTTACCCCCTATGACACAGTACAGTATCAGCAATCCATCTACATATTGTGGGAGTAGAACCCATAGCATTCTGCATAAAAAGCAAGTATTTTGCCTGTTGTGCTACTAACACAAATAGGCTTGGTATAACTTAAGCAGCACTAAACCTTTCTCCCCCGAGAGCTATGCAGCACATGAAATTTGGAAAAAGACAACATTTATTGCAGGGGGGGCAAAACCGGGGACACATTTTAAACATTGCTTGCATTTCCTGAAAGATAGGAAGACTGAAACTTAAATGGCTATCATTACTTAGTGAATTCAGTTCTCACTCATTTGCCAAAAAAACACACCCCCGGATTCATAAAGCCTGCACCAGGCACAGGCGTAGGGTATGCGGGACAATGCCAAATATGTCCGCCGAGCGATTCAGGTACGAACCAACTCCATATGCACTACCGGCATATGCCAGATCTACGCAGCCCTCAGCATAGGTATGCAAATCACCCCATGCACAGTGTCGCACCATACTAATGAAGACATACAGTGATTCACGAAGTGGTGCAGGCATAGCGCAAGCCCATGGAAATGTAAACCAAAAAACATGGTTTACATTTTCCCAAACAGAACATCGGAGTTATGGAAGCGGACCAGACTCATGTATTATAAAGTTAACATATGCCAATGGCGGAATACACAGCCAATGGCACAAGAAAAGATGTACAAAACCTAAAAAACAACATTTAATGTCATGTCCACAGTAACGCACAGTACAACCGCAGGGCATGTGTGTGCAAACAGGAATACAATGAAATATATACAAATGTCATAAAATTGCAATCAAAGACAAATCAGGATTGCACCATAATATGCAATGGTAGACATGGCACACCAGAAGCAAGGCACAAGGGTTGCCAAGGGACCACGACAGTGTTCGGTGCTGTAACTATGAATTAGTAGTCAATGCCACGCAAATGAGGCAGGTAATACTGAATCACAAACGTCCCGCCGGATTAAGGATGTACCTGATGGTGCAGCGCTATAACACCGAGGAGTGTATCAGAGGTGATACATGACATCAGCAGAGGGGTGTGCCACTGTATCACTAAGCACATTGGAGCAATGCAAATCTGGCCTGGCCATTGCTAAGCAAAGCTGCAGGACAGGGGTGGGGAGGAAGGAATAGAACCATTTAGCTGAGAGCACACATGGTGCCCCAAAGAGCATGTGTACGGGGATGAAATCGTGGCCGAAACCCGGTAAGTGGATGCACGCACCGCGAACAATAGCACAAACAGGAAGTTCAGGGGAAGAAAAGAAGGAAATGCTGAAGCAGGGTAATTGGCGTACTAATGAGCAATTAACACCAATCAACTCACGGCGGCCAATCAATGGCAGTAGACAAGCCTGCATGCAGAAACCTGCAAAACAGGATAGGGGAGGCATAGGATTGCAAAGAAAGGAGGGGAGGACTTGGAATGCAAAGATAGGAGAACTGTCATAGCAGAGCAAAGAAAACCCACAGTAGATCGGCAATAGCACACATTATGCAAGATAAGCCAGGTCTAGGAAAGTACAAATGAAAGCAGGCAGCTGGATGCATGCCAGCAAATGGTAGGTGTAATGTGCACAAATGTAAACGGAAGGGCAGGAGGTAATTTACGGCATCCAAATGTAATGCAACACCAAAGGCAGCACAATAGTGGTTCCGTTAATAAAACACAGAAGATACCCTGTAGCCACGATCGTACATACACACCCTATGACATCATCAGTGCTCACAGCAAAACAGTATAAAGTATAAAAGCACCCAACACACACCTGTGTATTCCCAAACACTGCACCATAGGTGTAAACAGACGGGAAACTTTTAAAATGTACATGTTGGGAGCTGCCATAGCTGTGATTCATCAGCATGTGTTACAGACTGATGGTGTTGTGGAGGATGATGCCGACAACCACCGTAGGCCTTGGAGGAGGAGAAGAGTGTTCAGACCAAGGGTAATCTACCAGGGGCTACATGATCTGGAGATAGTAGAGCGTTACAGGGTGGACAGGGACATCTTACAGCAAATAGTAGAGCTGTGCCGACCACGCCTGAGAACCAGAAACAACAGAGGGGAACCCATCCCATTGGACAAGAAGGTATGTGTAAGCTTGCGAATACTAGCCACAGGTACCTTTCAAAGGCCAACTGGAGATACAATGGGGATCTCACAGGCATTGGCATCCAAGGTACTACACCAGTTCCTGGATGCCATGTTACCACATGCCAATGAGCATATATACTTCCCCCAAACTCAGGAGGAGTTGGCCAGCAATATGCATCACTTCCACCGTGTGACAAACTACCCGGAGGTACTGGGTGCGATAGACTGCACACACATACAAATCAAGTCACCACCCGGTGAGTATGGTAGGTGCTACATAAACCACAAGGGATTCCACTCCATCAACTGCCAGGTCGTGTGTAATGCCCAGGGCATTATCATGGATGTGTGGCTGGCAGCCCTGGAACCTACCATGACTCCCATATCTGGCATGCCTCACAGCTGTATCAGGTATTTGTCAGGGGGGACATCCAACAAGGCCACCTTGTGGGGGATGCTGGCTATGCACTGGAGCCATGGATGATGACCCCCATCAGAAATGCACACACACCAATGCAAGAACGCCATAATGAGGCACACGCACAAACCAGAATCATCATAGAGCGTGTGTTCAGGATGCTGAAATCATGGTTCCGGTGCTTGGACACATCTGGTGGAGCCTTGCAGTACTCTCCAGGCACGTGTGCCCACATCTTCATAGTATGTGCCATGCTACATAATATGATCCTGCTGAAACAGCTGCAGCAGGGTCAAAATGGGGGAGGGCCTCACAGCCCACTGCAATTGCCAAGGCCAACACAGGCACAGAGGGATACAGACCACGGACACACTGTGCCAGCCCCAGTAGGCAGACGGAGGCATGCCCAACATGCCTACGCCTTGGCAAAGAGGGAACGTATAGCACATACCTTGACAGTGTAGGCTCCCACGGACTGACACCCCTCCCCAACTGCACACACAGTAACATGGATGGCACACAAACACGACTACCTGTAAATTGTGATGTATAGGTGGCCCACTGTGGAATCCTACATAGGCAGCCCTCAAACATTGTACACACAACAGCCATTGGAACATGGAAATGTCAACACCTGAACAGTAGATGCACCTATCAGCATCTGTCAGTGCTGTGTGTATAGATTCTCAGGTACATTGGTAGGTACACGCCTGATTGTCAGAGGCAAAACATCAAATGGGGCAAACAGTGACTCCCGTCGCCACAACATCAAGTAAGCAACTGTCGCTTACTGGAGCAGAGGCAATCGCAGGAGCACATGTGTGTAAGCACTGTCCTACACACACTCATCACAGATTCCCCGCTGCATTACTGAGGGGCTCCATAAAATGTAATCATGGATGTTGTGTCAAGGCAGGGGATGTACCCATGACAGGCATTCATCACCCCGGCATGCTGCATCCACGGTCGTATGAAGG
This sequence comes from Protopterus annectens, assembly GCF_019279795.1. Taxonomy (NCBI): domain Eukaryota; kingdom Metazoa; phylum Chordata; order Ceratodontiformes; family Protopteridae; genus Protopterus; species Protopterus annectens. The sequence continues at coordinate 466,733,525 of NC_056745.1, read as the reverse complement.
TGTAGCAAATTATCGGGTGTAGCTAATTGTGATATACATACCCAATGCCGGAGTACAACCAGTAAACATCACATGGACATACCATTAACTGGACTCATCAATTTGTAAACCAAAAGAGTTATCCATGTGAGTGTAGTGTGGAGTAACTGCTGTAGTGTACTGCACATACAAAATTACATAATTCGTGTACAACCCCCAGATGTCCAAGTGGTACATGCAGTGACTGTCGTGCACGTTCCCGGTCCCACGTCCTGCAAGGGATGTAACGTAATCCCGACAGCACAGGTAATGCATTCCGGATGCAGGTCATCAGAATATGTGTAGCACACGTTAGCGGGAATAAGCATTGCCCACAGCTGGTAAGCGATGTTTAAATACGACTATACGGATATGCGCAAAACAGGGCTAAGCGTCAATGACCACTGCGCAGATCACGGTCAATGATGTACAGAACAGGTGAAACCAGCATTAGTCACCCCTGAACAAATAGCACCTGCTCTGAAGGGTAAAACGACCACTGCCAGGAGTGGAACAGGCATTCATGTATACAATCACCCAACACTATTGCTAGGCAAGATGTATGTACGGTAGGGTTGCCACAGTTTAAATGACCAATGTGGGACATACGCCAGATGTCTGCAGGACAACACATACACCCGGCCAGTACGAAAACCAGAACATCAGTGTTTTGCATAGATAAAAAGCTTATTCTAGTAATGGTCACAGGTACGTGTTCCGTGTCCTGTAACATGTAGGTGGGTCAGATACAGAATAAGTGTTTTATGCAACTATGACATAAACTATAGGGAATATGTTTGTCCCAAAGTCACAGGACATTTGCTATGTTCACAAATATTTCGCAGGACACACTTGCACAAAGAGGGACTGTCCCTCGCAAAGTGGGATGGGAGGTAATCTTAACCTATGGCAGGTGTGTAATGTGAGAGGTACAGACACAAATATGCGGAGTCCAGGAAACACAGTATACACTGACAAACACACAATGAAAGGCGTAGCGTGCCTGTCACCACCCCTGTCCGAGATATGTATATATATATATATATATATATATATATATACACATAGATAGATATATATGTATATATATATATACATATATATATATACATATATATATATATATATATATATATATATATATATATATATATATATATATACACACATATATAATACAGATAGAAAGGGCGATAGTGTGATATATGTTGATATACAAGGGGTCACTGACATCTGCAAATATATAGATAGGTCGATGACATTCAAAACACCTTTGAGGTACAAATAAATAGGATACCGCCAGCTATGGAACATGTCACACACCAACACGCGTAACCAGGAGGCTGAAAGACAGAAAGAACACAGTACTGGAAAAGTAGAACCACGAGCAATATGACGATAGTAAGGACATGTAGTCACTGCTGGCGGCGGTGCGGTCCACGTAGGTACCGTGTACAACTGTGGTTGTGAGTGATGTAGCCTGTGTATGTGTGTGTTGAGGGTGCCATGTGTGTTCCGGTGTGACTAAAGTGTGTGTGTGTGTGTCCGCATCGTGTGTCTGTAGGTGGCAACTCAGAGGTAGATGATTACGGTAGGTGTGGGTATAGCTAGCCGTAGGCATGCGGTAAACACTTGTCCCACATTGGGAGGGACAGCCCCCCCGGGCAGGTTTGTCCTGACATGAAACATTACAAAGGGCAACTGTCCGAGAGTTGAGGACATTAGTATGTCCCAAATATTATGCAATAGTTGCAGTAAATACTCATTCCTGTATGTAAGAAACGGAAATGTTACATGCAAACCGATAAGTAGTTAAGGACCAAGAACAATTGGTATGTAATGAGGACAAAGTATGTGCTATCCTGTGTACTGACCGTGGCCATATGTCAGCCTGTAAACACCACTGTGTGACCCGCAAGTGTCCAACTATGGCCATATGAAAAGTTAGCAAGCCATGTCACAGAGGGTCTGACAGCAACACCACTGCTATGACTGCAAATATCTGGGACAGACATACACGGGATAGCGGTCATTTACAAATATCCCTGCACATATCGCCGTACATCCGGAGGTATGGAAGTATCAACCTCACCTGCATACCATATAGAAACCAATTAACAACAGCCCAAAGTAAATTCCCATAACAGAAGTATATGCTACGTACACCCGCCTACATCCCCCACACTGGAAACAATAGCAATACAGACCGTAACCACAGCCCAAACATCTAGTTAGTCAATTACATCTGCTGAACCGTTAACATACCTTGTGAGAGACACATTTAAAGGCGCCATGCTAAATTGTATCCGTCGTATAACGGAACAAACGGCGATGTTACAGGTGTTTGCAATAGTCCTTTATCAGACGGGTGGGATGACAGGTACAGTCACAGGTAGAACCACATACTCAAGCCGTCACACACAATCCACGGGGGACATGACTCCAAAATAGACATGGCTCTACACGCAGTTGCAGTTACACACAACAAAACACAATACAGGCCGTCTCCCTGAAGGCAGGGCAAATGGCCAACGCCCAAGTGGAGAATTCAATTATACCCCACTGTTGCCGCGTAATTGGAGAATGGAGTAGCTGCAAAGCTGAAGTGCACGTAATTAGTCACACCGGACCACCAATTGGCGGCAGTAAACCACATATTGCAGGTACAGATGTATATAAGGATGACCTGCCAGATATGCAAACTGTATGCTCATACTGTAAAACAGTTGAAAGAGTGATATAGAAGAGTGAGATAGAGACAAAACACCAGAACGATATCAAGGTATGTAGAACACTAACTGTATGTATAGTATGTTCTGTATTAAGTTATGTCAGTGTATGCATAGCCTGGTTTGCAGTAATTAAAATTGTCCGCCAAGCATAAAGTGAGGAATGGTATTTATGTAGTGATGTCTTGCTGATCGTACTAATGGTTGTAGAAGTTGTGTGTCCAGCAGCGGGCCACAAGGTAAACAGCACAGACACCACAAGGGATTAAACATGATGATTTCAAACAGAACAATGTCATACGACCCGCTGTCAGTGGCAGGGTATGTCCAATAAGTACGTGCCATAGCAGGGGATAGTATATGTAGATATACTGTAACAGTACGCATGTGTATGGGCATATAATGTCAATGACATGTCTAAGGTGGACCCTCTGTGCAAGTATGCTTTGAATTATGGGATACCATGTAAAACATGTGTAATGTATAGTACAGTAGATTGATATGTCAGATATGCTACACAGGAGAACAGGCATATGATGCATAACAAAGGTATTGTATAGTGATGTGAGTAGTATGTAATTAATTTATGTATAAACATTTATGATGAAATAAATAATGTAATCCACTCTGTGCATTTGCAAAGGATGCAAACATTACTCCCATACTAGAATAGCAGAAGAGATGTGACAGACAAACATGAACATGATTGGCGTGTACAATAACAGGCTACATATGGCCTGTAGTCACGGGACATGGTAACAGCATGACAGCTAATCTAACTGGAAGGGCTATTCCAGTACCCATGCACAAAGGACACGTAATAGCTCCACAGGTTCATATTGGGGTACCATGCAGCCTGGCAAGTCTATGTGTAACAACAACTACAGTGTGCACACCAGTGGCACCTCTCTAGGGAAGTGTCCTGTGAACACAAGAGACATGTGTAACCTGCATCTCTGCACAGTACAGCCACTGCAGTGATCCCTGGCGTACATGTGTCCACCATCCACCAAGCGAGGTATCACATGAACACTGCTACTGACTGTCCATGCGTGATGTACATAGGAATCATGTCCCAAAGCATGGTGAGTGTCCGGTCTGGGAATGCAACCCCCAAGCACTTGCCACACACTGTTGCTTGTGTGCACATATCCATGAGCATCATGCTCATAGTGGCTATTGTTTATGTCGTGTATGCGGAATATATCCATTAACATATTTGCAGACATGGGCCCTGTCTTTGCAGCAGAGGTCACCCCTGAGTATGTTGTCCGCAAATGTGTACAGACGTGGTGTCTGTACATAAGCCACAAACTTTAACTGTCGTAGCTCAATAAACATCATGGGGTTTTAATGTTGAGTTATGTAAAGCTGTTGTGTAAGGTACACCCTAAGCGGGGTGTTGTACCCATGGATGTGTGTATAAGTCCGGTGTTCAGAGGTACAATGGGTGCCTATGTACCAGCTACACACCCAGTACAGACATGTGTGGACACCTAGAAGGATATCCACATCACAGTGGCAATGTGGTAATTACAGGAGTGTGTGCGACATACATGTGCCTTACAAACATGTACAATGCGACATGTATGTAGGGGACTAACACCTATCTGATAACCAGTGGGTGGATGGTGTACTGCAAAGTTGATGTTCATACCAAGTGTCATGCAGGGAGAGGACATGATGTTCATATCGGTATCCGTCACAGTGACACCCATATGGATGGGGTCTGTATCAACTGGTGGAGCAACAACAGCACTGGGTATGCAGTGGTCTGTAATGCTAGGCAAGGAAGTCCCCTCAGTGGTAGCCTGTACCTCAGGGAAGCATATACCGAACATGAGGGCCCCATGACTAAGGACTGTGGTATGCCAAGTGTAACTGGAATGCAGTATGTGATATGTTATGCCACCCTCAGTGTGTGTGTGTCCCATCCATTAGCCACTTTGCATAACATCTGGAGACATATGTTGTGATGTGCAGGTGGATGTGTATGTTGTCAATACCAGAATGGAGAACGGTGCTGAATGGCAGCGAGAGGACAATGCAGGCTGTGGGTACCCCCATGTCGTCATCAACTACTCTGGCGACTGTATGAAAGGTGTTCAACAGGTGTAGGAGGCATGCTGTGGCCCCAACAAGACCAACCCAGCTGGCATCAAAAGACTGGAGCACAACAAAGACTCAGCGAATGATGTCCATGATGATGTGCCCTATAGCCGTGCATAACAGTCCAGTGAGGGGTGCAGGGCAATAGTCCCAGTCGTGCATTGTGGCACCACCTGTGTGGAGTGTTACTGTCACTGTGTGCCAGTCAGGGGCCACAATGTCTGGTACAAGGCTATTACTGAATATGGTGTCCCAGTGGGGAGACATGCTGTTCAGAAGTCTGTGGACATCACAGCCTGGGATTTTGTAGGGTGACAAGGGGCCTGTGTCCTAGGATATATAGAGTGCAGGTCAGTACTGTGTAGGTGTGACCGCAGGTACACAGCAATGTTCCTGCAAGGAATGTAGCCCTACAGGGAGTGAGAGGGTGTAATGTTAGCATTGAAGCCATCAGACAGCATGTTGCCAACATCACCTGTTACTGTCATGTTCCAGAGTGACAGTTGTATGTGTGAGCAGATGTGGGTATTGCATACGACCACTGACATACCACCTTAATGCCTTGTGGTACATCTTGGAATGTGTCGCAGTAATGTGTAAGTAGCTAGTTATGGAGTATGTGATGAGGGATCCCGTGGCCCTACCGAGGCTGACCAGTGAGTTACCCCACCCATGGGAATGTACACCACTGTGCAACAGCCCCCACCTGTTGTTGTAAAGTATGTCCGTGGGACCGCACCCCCAGAGTGTCGTCTGTTATCTGGTGTGTACCATCATGGCTCTGTGTGGAATAGCATGAACCATATTGTCGTGTATGTGCTAATGAAGTGCACTGGGGTATGTCTCAGCATTTGCATGTGCATTGTCCACCTGCACGTGTGTCACGACAACAACTACCACTGTCATACGACATCTGTAGTTGGTGTTGTAGTACTCATCTACTGTGTATGCCATGAAGTGTGTGCCGGTATGTGGCTAACAAGGGTGAGTAGCATATGTTCGGATTCCACCAATGAGGGGATAACCCCAGGTGTGGAACAACAGTCACATGTTGGTAGTGTCCATGTCAAGGCTACTGTTGGTCTTGAAGGTGGTGTATGGGTCGAACCAGCCGAGCGGAGGTTATGACTCACGCACAGCATACACCTAATGTGTCGGTACATGTGCGGCTATCACAGTTAAGTGCAGGTTACTGTCAGTCTCACATCAGTAGCAGCAGTAGTTCCGGACACAGTTATATGCACGTGGAGCACCTGTGATGCATTATGCTAAGTAACCAGCCGGGATGTGTGTACAACATAGTGGAATATGGGGACACCTCAGCCGTGGGTGTGCCAGTCCTGGTATGTGCCTGAGAGGTACGGTCTGTCTATAACCAGTCATTGCAGGTGTGCTCTGCAGAGCCAAGAGACAGGTCCCAGTCACTGCAGAGATATTGAAGTGGTGCAGTATCAGGTGTGCCTTGCCTGAGTGCATCACAGAGGATGATGTCAAGCATTGTGTGACATGACCACATGCTTCGCTAGCCAGTTCCCGTTCTGGTGGTGACTGTTATTGGACACTGTGCAAGACAGGCAATATAAAAGCAGCAAGAGTCCAACATGTGATCCGTACTCCCAGGGCTGACAGGTGCAGGTCAGCTGTGCCACAGCATCATGTTGTTTGACCAGGTCTGTCAAAGTGGACGTATACTAGATGCCTGTGGAATGACAGCAGAAGCATGGACAACTGTTGGGAGTGACACAGTCGTTTGTAGTACAGTGGTAACAGGTCCAGATGACCGCAAAATGCTTCCCAGGGCTTGGACCACACCATCAGGGCCACAACACTGGTGGGCTATTGCATGTCCCTGTACACGTAGTCTGTGCCCTGAGATACAACTTCAGTCACACAAACATGGAAGATGAGTCACATCGTACCTGCTGAGTTGTGGCATGTGTGCATAGGTTATGTTGCAGAACCAGTTACTTGACAGCAGGATGTAAGTGACTATCGCCTTGTGTAGCCTGCTGAGTGGAACAGCAGTGTGACCGCCGACAGTCACCTAAGACAGGTGTGTTGTGTATGTTATGACATCCTATTGGCTGTATGTGATGGGCACACGTGTCTGTGGGCTATTGGTTGGTGTGGTTGTGATTGGCGATGTGGGCTGATGTTGGTGCCCACACAGAGTATGGAGGGTACTGTACAAGGTTTCTCCATATGTGTGGCCTGTGGTGGGGATCATGTGGGACTATGTGATGTGTGGGGTGCATTGCCAATGTTGCACATCCCCACATGACTGCCAGGTGCAGTGAGAGTTGGTGACAGTATAACCGCCAGCAGGGCTGCATATGTGCATCCCCCACAGGCTGTACTGTTGTATCTTGGGAGGTGTGCATTGACTGTGTACATGAGAATAGCTCTATTGCCACATGTACAACACAGTCATCATAGTGACAGGCAATAGCACTGGTACGTGCCAGTTGGACATGCCTGTATATAAGTGGTACTTGCCAGGTGGACACACCGTATAAGCCACCATGTCTCACGAGGTATGTGAGTGATGTGTGTACGACAGCTGTTGTACTGTTAGCAAGCTGGAAATGTATGGACAGACAGTGTACCTGTGAGGACTGGTGTGAAATGGGTGCTAAACTAATCAGTAGCTCATAACGTGCCAAGAAGCTCTGAACAACTGCCGAGCATGCCCATACATTACAGATAGGGTGTTGGATAATATCAACCCACAAGTGTTGACGACAGTCATGACTGGTGGCATCACATCAGAACACTGCCGGATATGGTCAGCAAGTCCATGAACCATTATCAATGTAGATGTTAGCAGTACAGATGTACAATACAGTATGGATGTTCGGCTACAAATGCCTTTGTATGTCAAAGTAGTGTTCTACTAGTGGCCTGTTGACAGACTCACAACTACTAAAGGTGCTACAGTAACATGTGCATATCACACGGTGTCAGCTACAGTAAACCAGGGTTAATGTGTTGTACCCCACCCGCATTGTAGCCCACACCACACAGACAAATGTCAGCCATCTGTGTATGTGAGGATGTGAATGGCCATGACCTATGGGCAATAGTTGTCACAGTGTTGCGAACAACATACAGAATGGGCTGTGTGTGTGATGTGTGTGACATATGTGCACATTCTGGTGGATGATATCAGCAATGACACCACTAGGGGAATACCCCCGTACCCATTAAGGAACACCTAGGCTGTGCTCAACATTATGGACACTGTGTTAGGGATGGTGTAGTGTAGTACACCTCCCTGAGCTGGAGACATCTCCCTGGCCCTTTAGGTAGTCATCCGAGGTACCCATTACATGACAGGGTGGTATCCATGAGCACGGAGATCACTGGACAGGCATACACAGCACCCGAGTGACCAATATTGGAATACACATCACCCTCCAGGGGTAGGGCCCATGCGTGGATGGCCGATACCAGCCTCCACAATACTCGCCTCCAGTATGCAGCATGCTATCCACCTTGCATACAGACATAAGCCACACTATGCTGTTAGACATTGTTCATAGCCTGATCTGAAAGACATACGTCATGGACAACCACCATCCTACGACTAGGATGGCCACATGCTGGACAGATCTCTGTTCCATACCTGTGACATACTCCCACCATACCATGCAGCCCTGTCCACATAGCTGCACATATCATCCCTGTCATACATGGTGTGATGGCCGTATGGTAGATGTAGTATCAACTATCTGGATCAGTAATGTGTCACTGATGCCCCTCGCGGTGGCGTAATGGGTGTCAGATACAGCTAGGAAACCCAGCCCGTACATGCTATAGCTGATAACCTTACCTGCGAATGACGTCCAACTAGCCATTGTCCCATGTCTATCACATGTGCAACACAGGCGATCCGTGGCAGGATGTCGAACAGCTGTACAGTGCAGTATAGATGTCTATGGCAAAACAGATGCATGTACAGGTTTCCATGCGTACTTGGTGCATTGTCACTGCCCAAGTCCAGTAAGGCTGTGTCTGTGTTGATATGTGACATATACACAGCATCAAGGTCAACAGCATTACCGTGGATACATCAGACATGTGTAGACAAGTAAGAACACCAGTGCAGGCAAACACACATGCCCACATGGAGACAGACGTCACATGCAGTAGGAACACTAATGAGGTGACACACATATATGGGGATGATATCCAATGCAAACTGGGTGTTACATGTGTGTGACACATACATGCCAGTCGTGTTAGTGTCATGTTGATTTGTAAAGATAACTGTGCAGATGTACTAGAAATGTATGTGCAGCAGTATCACTGTACATGTCTGTAAATGTGACCTGTCACCTTCATCGTGTCTTACAGATAATGCCGCGTACACGCCTACCAGCATACAGCTGACAGGAGGATGATGTCGTAATCCCGTACCCCCATGAGAACTACGAGGTGTTATTTAGCCATGTGCCACAGCACGCACAGCAGCGGGATGACCTGTGGCAGGATCTTTGCAGGAGGGCCAACGAAGTGGGCAGCCACAACCGCACCTACCAGAAGGTGCGCAGACACTGCACGGACTTGATACGTCATGCAAAACAGCGTGCCACTGCAATCACCAGGGAACAAGGTGGAACAGGTGGTGGTTCACCAACACAGCCTCCACTCACACACACAGAGGAGCAACTGGCCAGTCTGGGAACACCCTCGGAACAGCCCCATCAAACACTAGTTGCCATCGTGGAGGTGGGTGTCTCCCAACCAATGAGCCTGGAGTTGTCTGGTAAGTCAGTACTGACCATATGGCCAGTATATCCCACGTATGTGCATGTGTCAGTGTACATCATGTAATGTAACAACATATGCAAGGTATGTGGACACACATGGTTTATGCTACCCTGTGTATGCACCATACCTCTGAACTGTACAGGTATTTGCAGGATGTCCAGATGTCTGCCTCATATTGTCAGTGTGTTCCCCTTAATATCTGTCCATTTCTGGCAAATAGCTGAGGAATGGAGTCATTAAATGATGACATACATTTGTGTTTACAACTGCACATTCCATGTAGAACCCATGTGCATGCAAACCTATTAGTCTAGCAAATTTCTAAGTTAGTAAGAGCAATATGTCACAGTTGTCCCTATATGTCCCCCATCATAGTAGGCTTTGTCCACATTTATTGTTCTAAGAGGTTGAGAGGTATGGTATGCACACATGTGCTGACTATATGCTATTGTATAGGCGAATGTGTTAACTTGCACTGTGCACCCTGTGGCTGTCATACAGTCATGGATAATGTTCATACTGCTGTGTCACCCTATACAGGTACCTCTAGCGTGCCGCACAGACAAGAGCCGGTTGCAGGTGAGACTGTCATCGGTATCAGGCATGTCAAAGCATAGATCTATTCACCATGTGGCCAGTTAATACATGAATATACAGGTCGCATCACCCATCATCCACACAGGCCACCCATGTGCAATATATACAACTGAAATGACACACAGACATGAAACTACAGTATTTGTCATTGCTACATGTGTGTCCAGCTGTGCATACAATGGTGGAGGTGTTCTACAGTGGAGGCATATGTACAATACAGTGGAACAAAACGTGTGGTACACAAACCAGTACCGCACAGTGAGCAGTGATATGGGCAGACCACAGGCATCACCATTGTGTTATATGCCCCTGCAATGGTTTCACACATTGTGATGTTCCATTCATGTCTGAGACACGTAGCGTTTTGGTTGCAATATTGTCACAATTTCCCATAACCGATACCCCACATACCACACATACACCTGTTGTCTGCATAGCCCTGTGGATGGTGACATATCCAACATCTATGGGTGTATGTCATATGGGACAACACAGACATGTGGTATAGATGGCCATCACATACATGACCAACACATGTGCACACATGGCCATGGGGGATGGCCAGAGACACGTAGCCACACAGAAGATGGGATGTGGATACACCCTGTCCCACTTTGTCCACACATGGTCCAATTACAGCTGTACTAGACTGATTGTACAGGTGATGTGGTACGCTGCACATCCTAAATGTCTGTGCACAGCTAGTGGAGGTGTCAGTGACGTGTACCTCATAAGATGTGTTGAACATGACGTCTGTGTCATAGCATGATGGTAGTCACCTTTACAGATCCCACTGATAGTGACACCAGGCCACAGATACTGTACTTTTCCCCTCCTGCCGTAGGACATCACTGTTAGCTGTGCACCTTGTGTGCGTGGTACATTAATGTCATGTGTGAAATGGTGACATGACAGGTCCGCTATATGTGGACATGGTTGCCAGGCAGCTAACACTCTGTAGTCATCGTGCAGGGGTGTCATCTGTATGTCCTCCAGTGACCTGTCACATGACACAGCATGGTTTGGTGTGTATACACCTCAGCATCGTAGGTCACAATCCACAGGTATGTCATGGGTATGCATGCAGTTCTGGATATGCAATGCATACATAACATGCACTGTTTAGCAATATAGATGCCTCATGATGCCATGCAATGGCACAGTGTCTGTACATCACACTGTACAGCAATGTAGATGGCTCACCAGTCCCCTACCATGCCCATGCACATTTGCTCAACATGCATTCTATCTGTAGGGCATATGGACAACACTGCAATGTGATACCCAGTACAACGCTGTACATGTGTCAGGACACCATTGTGTCAGGCATGCATGCATGTTAATGCACACGTCAGCAGATTAAATGTCAAGGTCACATCAGCCATGTGTACTGTTATCCTGTTCTGGTCCACATGGTGTATCACGGGGATGCATGCATACTACCATGATCGTGTGAATTGCATGGATAATGATATGACACCTGCCTGCTGTAGTGTGCATTCCAGGGGGTATGCTTACAAACACTATTGATGTCTGAGCTGCATGCTGTCAGCTGTATCACAAGCATGCTGCATGCCATCTGTCATATCACATGCATGGTGTGTCAGTGTGTGTGTCAGTGTGTGTGTGTGTGTGTGTGTGTGTGTGTGTGTGTGTGTGTGTGTGTGTGTGTGTGTGTGTGTGTGTGTGTGTGTGTGTGTGTATGTCTATTGTAATGTAGAGTCTTTCTTTGCATTCACAGGTGATGTAGGTGGTTTACCCTCCTGCGGTCCATGTGATAGTGTCCCCACAGATGCTAGCAGTGATGAACATATGCACGAAGTACAGGCAGGGATCTCAGGGGCTGAATCTGTGCCAACGGTTGCCATCCCAGCTATGTCCCCCTCTTCCCCGCACACAGTTCAGCTGCCAACACATACCGCATCTACAGTGGCCATAAAGAAAGGAAAGTCAGTGTTTGTTAGCATTGAACAGGAACATGTGGTGGCTACAGAAGGTGTGTCTCCACACCATGGTGGCAGTATACTGACTGCAGATGTGCCACACAGGCATGTGGCTGGTGCTGCTCATAGGAGGACCTCTGGCAGACATGCACCTGCAGGACATAGTGCAGCAGCTGGGATCAACAGACGCATGTTCCAGACTGTAATGGCGGCACAGGCACGTGCCGAATGGCAGAACAGAGAAGGGCAGAGGCTGCAGAGGGCTGCTATCAGTACCCTAAATAACAACATCCAGGCATTGACAGGTGCTCAACAGCAGCTTGCTGATGTTCTGGACAGGCGATTGGGTGACATGGTCAGAATCCTTGATAGTGGCATGGCAATCCGCTAGCATGAGCTGTCTGTGCTGGAACATCTGGTAGGGGTGAGGCATCGGCCACATGGATGTAGGCCAGCTACACCACCTAGTTTAGGTCAACGTGAGTGTGCCACCTCACATGGCCGCTCCCACAGTGCCAGTAGCAGCAGCAGTGCAGCTGGTGCTGCGCTGTCCACACCAGGTCACATCAGGCCACGTGGACATGGCCCTGGACGTTCCCGGCGGGGACACGGTTCCAGTGGCCATGTGTCATTGGACAGTAGCCGTTCTGTACCTCTGCCTGGTAGTGCCCATGCAACCCCTTGCAGGCACAGGACATGTGGCCATGTCCGGTCACAGTGAGCTGTACAACCTGGTCTGTACAATCTGGAGCTGTACATAATACCCTTGTGTAGGCCTCACAAATGACAGAACTGTGTGCACATATACACACACACAGCAAACACAACTGTAGGGATCCACAACACCCACATGCATACGGAACAGACATGTCCATTCAAATCACAGGCCCTTACCCACACACATGATGTCATCCATTGGTGCAGCTTATGCCTCTGGCAAACAGTATCACCCTGTGCATATGATGAAGCCTGTGCTACATCCCTGTCATCCACACCATCGGTGCAGGGATATGCTGAAATGGTCTGATGCACAGGGTGAACAGAATAGTGAGAGTTGTATCTAACATTACTTGTGTATGCATATTGAGGGATGTGTATGTTGCATTGGTTTTGTGTGAATACTGAGTGCAGGGATATGCTCAAATGGTCTGATGCACAGGGTGAACAGAATAGTGAGAGGTGTATCTAACATTACTTGTGTATGCATATTGAGGGATGTGTATGTTGCATTGGTCGTGTGTGAATACTGAGACATGTGTATGTGACATCAGTGGTGTACTGTCGACATGCACCAGTCATACCATGTAGTCCAGGTGCAGCAGGCATTGTGATATGTTCACAGTATGTGTCGCGGTTACAACAGTAACAGCATGTTGGTAATGATGCCCTGGTTCCCTCCTATGGTGTACTGGCATGTGCCTACAGGTAGCAGTGTTTTCAGCCCCCCATGTGGAACTGTGGAGTACACACAGGCACGTATGGCAATATCAGCAAGCTAAACGTACCCTCAACCTGACTTTTGGAAAGTCGAACATGACACAGATGTCCACACATATACTGCACTTGAAGCATGTGGTCAGTTGAACAGGCTACAGCGGACAGAGATGTGACATACATACCGGGAAACATTACAGGTATGTTGACATGGTGCAGGGGTTGTACACAACGGTCTGACCAATGATGATGTTAGAGGCCACCTGATAGCATGAGGCAACACTGTGTAGCAGTAATACCCTGTCACAGTACAGGAACATGGCCACATTCACGGGGTCTAAAATACTATAATGCACACCCCATAGTGTTGAGGTGTGGACCCTTGCCTATGTGGTCATCACCCTCACAGTACTTTGCACCCACATGATGTGGCACAGAGAAGGGACATGCACAGGAAGCCAGTATGGCTGGGACAGATGGCATCAACAGGGTAGTAGACTGCATCACCATGAGGGGTTAGTGATCCTGTTTCCACTGTATGGTAGCATACACCCTCACACCAAGCACCAGACAGCCATACATACATACATACAGACACACACTGTGGTGACCTGATATGTGTGTACGGATAACCAATGACTGTGATGCACCACACCTGCCGATGTCATGTTTTCCACACTGCAGTATGTACAGATCTCTACAACAGTGTACAGGGATGTGTAACAACTGGGACGTAGTCCCCACCATATGTGGCATGTGTGGTCACACAAGTGGACACACATGGCAGTGCTGGGAATGATACACCTGCCATATGATGAGCCATTTGATAGACATGCAGCGGTAATGTCCGCAGTATGTGTACCAACACTATGTCTGGCAATTGTGTGGCTATATGCACACGGAAGGATGTCAGTGTTACAGGTGTCATGTGTCAAACAGTTGGTAACACCTGACTGCTGTGTATGCGTTATGTCATCACCATCAAGTAACAGTGACATATCGTACTGTTTGCACATGGCATGGTAGGATGGTGTGTGACACACCTGTGAGCCATCCCCAGCACACATACATTTACACAGGTGGATCACCAATTTATGTACATACATCCCTCCATACGTGATGTACAACCAACCGTACTGTCTGTATGTCACCATATACAGGTGTCAATGATGGGGCTGCATTGTGACTGCATGTTGTAGTTAGGCACAGCTGTGTAACGGACATCGGCCACTGCACATGCATGGTTGCTGCATGCACAGTACAGATTGTACATGTGCGTTGGTCCTACATGTGTCTCCTGTAGCCATGTTTGTATGCATTGCTATTGGTGGACATGTGTGTTGCCATATATAACACATGGACTATGGTATGATATCACAGGTGTCATGGGCGACTACTACAGGGGAATGTGTCCTCCGTCAACATTGCTACCTCCTGTACTGTGAGCATTCAACAGACATGGACCCTCCTTCCATTTGCATGCGTATGATTGCTTAGGCCACTGTTCTGCATGGGGGACAGCAAAGGCTAAGTTATGTACATATGTGTTGTGTGTGCGGTCCATGCACACATCCACTACAATCACATGTATGACATATCCAAACATGTGTGTTCGTTGGTGTACAGCAACACTCATCTGTCACAGCTGTGTAAGACCCGGGGCCCCTGGTATGTCATGAGCTGACCTGGTCATGTATAGTGGTATAATTGCAATGCATAACTTTTAGTTATGTACTCACCATAACTTCAGATGTTTGGGATCCATCTCGCCTACATTCTGACTGATGGGCTCGGAGCCGATCCCTTGGCTCCGACTCGGCACGCTTATGCTATAGAGCGAGGCCTCTAATTGGCTGAGCTATCTTTATCCCAGGATGCACCATCACTAATCCCCCAGATCTTGTTTGTCCGCATTCATGCACACATGCACAGCTTGATTATATAACATTGTTAGATGTTTCAAGATGAAACAACAGGATTTGGACCTTCTGATATCCTCTGATCTCCAAGGAAGGGGGAAGGAGGGTGGGTTATTAGGAATGTAGTGAGTGCATAACTAAAAGATGTTATGTGATCCTATCTCGCCTACATTCTGACTGATGGGACAGCGTACCTAGCACCTAAATCCCGGGTGGCTCATTGGAAAACACTCCTGAGCTCTGTGGAACCAAATGAAGCTCGTCCTCTAGATGCCACATCTAACTTGTAATGAGAAATGAAGGTGTGCGGGGAAGACCATGTAGCCGCAGCACAAATGTCACCAATAGCAAGCTTAGAATGAAATGCTACCGAAGTAGCCATAGCCCTTGTAGAATGAGCCTTGACAGAGGTGGAAAGCTCTTTGTTAGAATAAATATAAGCTTGAGTAATACAGTCCCTGATCCATTTGGCAATAGTGACCTTTGTGACCGCATTGCCCAATTTGTTTTCTGCAAAGGACACAAACAACTGATCTGTCTTCCTTGATTGTTTGGTCCTATCCAAATAAAAACATAACTTCCTGTGGACATCTAGTGTGTGGAAAATAAATTCCGCTTTATTGGAGTATTTTGGGAAAAAAACTGGGAGCTCTAATGACTGTTGCAAGCATAAAGTAGAACAGACTTTAGGAACGAAAGAAGGATTTGGTCTGAAGGAAACCCTGTCTGTATAAAAAACCAAGTACGGGGGTTTCACTGACAAAGCTTGAAGTTCTGAAACCCTTCTGGCTGAAGTAATTGCCACTAGAAAAGCTGTCTTCCATGATAGAAACTTTAGATCACAGGTAGCTGCCGGTTCAAAGGGGGAAGAAGTCAAGGCACGTAATACTATATCGAGATCCCATGGAGGTGCAGGATGAGAAACCGGAGGTCTTAATAGAGCAGCACCTTTCAAGAAGGTCTTACACAACCTGTTGCTCATTAAGGGTGGGTCTATGGATTCATGAAAATTAGAAATTGCTGCCAATTGTACTTTGATGGTAGAAACAGAAGAGCCTTGGTTGAAAAGAGAGGTCAGGAACTTGAGTACTTCTGCCACGAGAGTAGAACTGGGGTCCAGGCCCCGGAGTTGAGCCCAGATAGCAAACCTTTCCATTTGCTAGAATACAGTTTCTTCGTAGCAGACTTGTGGGCTGAAGACAATATGTGCACTACATCTGGGTCTAGTGCATGTCTCCTGACTATGGTCGGAAGAGGAGGAGCCAGGCCATCAATTTTAATGTGTGTAGGGACTGGTGTAGTAGTCCCGACTGATGAATCAGTAGGTCTGGGACCTGGTCCAGGAACCATGGACCTTCCAGAGCATGTTTCCGAAGATAGGGAAACCAGACTTGACAAGGCCAGTAAGGAGCAATTAAGATCATCTTGCTCCCTAAGAGAGATGCCTTCTGAATTACCCTGGGTAGGAGAGAAACTGGAGGGAAGGCATAAAGCAGGCCGGTGGGCCAAGGATGGACTAACGCATCCATAGGGCTCTTCCCGGGCCGGGTTAGGAGAAAAATCTTTGCACTTCGCATTCAGAGGAGTCGCGAAGAGGTCGCAGCACGGAACTCCCCATTCGCTGAAAATCTGTCTTGTAATAGTCATGTTCAGAGACCATTCGGGAGGAGAGAGGATGGTTCTGCTCAACCTGTCGGCTATGACATTGGATTTGCCCGGTATGTGAGTAGCCACTAGGAAGCGTTTGGTCGAGACTGCCCATTCCCAGACCCTCATCGCTTCTCTGCAAAGAGGATAGGATCTGGTCCCTCCCTGTTTGTTCAGGTACCAGACAACTGACATGTTGTCTGAGTGAACAGCAATTACGCCCTGAGGGAGGTAATAGTGAAGGGCTTGAAGGGACAGGAGTACTGCCCTCATTTCTAGGATGTTGATGTGGAGAGAGGTCTCTTCCGGATGCCATTTGCCCTGGACTGACCTGCCCAGGAAATACCCCCCACCCGTCTGGGAGGCGTCCGTGGTCAAAGTGGCCGGAGGAGGAAGAACAAAGGGTCGTCCCTGATCCAAATTGGAGGACACTAGCCACCAGCGAAGGTCCCGTCTGCAAGATTCTGTGATCCATATTAGATGATTGAGAGGGAGTTCCTGAAAGGACCACTGAGTTGAAAGAAGCCACTGGAGGATTCTCATGTGTAACCTTGCCAAGGGAACTAGCATAACTGTGGCAGACATCGATCCCAATAGCTGCATGACCATTCTGGCTGGGGCTTTGGACCTGGGGAGTAAGGCTCGAACCTGATTTTGTATGATCTGAATTCTGTCTGCAGGTAGATAGACCCGCACCTGGTTTGAATCTATCTCTGCCCCTATGAATCTTATTCTTTGAGATGGCCATAACACAGACTTTGGCCAATTGAAGGTGATTCCGAGGGAATTGCCCAGTGATGTTGTGGCTTGCAGGCTCCGTAGAAGTAGATGCTTGGAGGTGGCAGTTAGAAGCCAGTCGTCTAGGTACGGAAACATCTGGAATCCTAGACTCCTCAAGTGAGCAGTCACTACTGCCAAGCATTTGGTGAACACCCTGGGGGCTGTGGTGAGGCCAAAGGGCAGCGCACGGAACTGAAAATGACTGCCTCCTAGGCTGAAGCGCAAGTGTCTCCTGGACGTTTGATGTATTTTGATATGGTAATACGCGTCCTTGAGGTCTATGGAGCACATCCAAACACCTTTCTCCAACAATGGGAGAATGGTTTGTAAAGTGACCATTCGAAACTTGGACTTTTTGACTGAACGGTTTAGGTTGCTTAGGTCCAAAATGGGCATCAAATCCCCGGTCTTTTCTGGCACCAAAAAGAATCTTGAGTAAGTCCCTAATCCGATCTGGTCTGCGGGGACCGGTTGGATGGCTCCTTTTTGCAGCAGTTTTGAAATTTCTACGGCTGCGGTATCCCGTTGACTGGGTGGCGGGTCCGGGATTCTTTTGGACTGAGGGGGGGGACAACAGAATGGGATGGAGTAACCTCCAGCGATAATTCGAAGCACCCATCGGTCCTGAGTGATCCCTTCCCAGGCCTTTAGGTGCTTGGAACGACCCCGACTGGCTCCGGAGCAGCACAGTCGGGCAATCCCTCAGGGACTACGAAAAGCTGAAGAGCCACGAAAGGACTCGCAGTCTCCAGTGTTGCGGGGGCCTCTGCCGCCTCTGGGACGACGTCTTCCTGATGAATTTCCCCCTCCTCTGCCTCTGGAGGGGGAACCTTCCTCCTGAGAGGGGTAAGACTTCTGCGATCTCCGGAACCACATCTTCCCTCCTCTTTTAGCCTTCGGATAAGGCCGAAAGGGAGTGGAAAATCGTGCCCCTACGGCAGTCAGAGTCTTACCCTCCTGTTCACAGCGGTAAGTGTGTCTTTCACCTTGGGCCCAAACAGGAGGACCCATCAAAGGGGCATTGGCGAATGAAGACTTGAAGGCCTCCGCGAATGACACAGGCGGAGCCAGGCTTGTCTCCGTGAGCAATGCCTGTACTCGCCACTCTACTCGCCTTCGGCCGCATCTGAAATGAGCCTCATGGACGAGTTCAAAATGGATGACATTGTAGCCAGCTGAGATCCAACCATCTGGGCCAGCTCCTCAGGCAGGTTACCTAAGAGGGTATCGGATAGCTCCTTAATCAGATCCCTCTGGAATTTCGTAAAGTGCGTCAGGTAGTTCAAAGACCTCAGGGTAAAGGCCGCTGAACTTAGGGTGCGCTTGCCGTACCGATCCATGCTCCTAGACTCCTTATTAGGAGGATGGACGGACGTAGAAGCCTCTGCTACATCCTGCTGTGTAGCAGATGCCACCACCATAGCATCCACAGCCACACCTTTCGTAAGGAACTCTCTATCTGGGGCACCGAAGAAATTTGTTTGGACGAGCGGGCACCGTTCCACAGAGTCCGGTGTTCCACGCCCTTCGACAGATCAAATCCAAGAGCTCGTCGGCGGAGACACCCAGGAGGCGGAGGGCTGAGCCCCGAAGGCCTTCAGGAACACCGACTCATCAGCAGAGGGAGGTTTGGACTGCCAGCCGCCTCGTTGTTTTAGGGCTTCCAGGATGTCTGCAAAGGAGACATCATCCGAGGACGACTTGGGGACCCCTCTGCATCATCGAGATCGGTGTCAGATGTCAAAGACTCCAGGGGAGTCAACGTGCTTCCTTTGCATGTTTTCTTCCTGGGAGGTTCTTCGAAGAGGCTTCAGAAGGACCTCCAGGAGGGGGAGAAACCCCAGCGGGGGTAACCTGAGGCCCAGGGGCTCCGCTGTCTGCGGACAGGGGAACTGCCAACGACCCAGTCTCCAAATGTAGGGAAGGAGCTGGGGAAACTGTGGAGGTAGCCAATGAAGATTTGGCTAGAGCACTCCTCATAGCCCTGAAGGCGGGACCACCAGAATCCTGGGAAGGTCCCCCCTCCATGGCCACGACAGTGGACGGTACTCCCACCGCCGATGCACCAAGAGGGAGACTTGGGACCGAAGGTATCAATCCCGAAGCCTCCCCAGGGCCGAAGGAAGAAGTCCATGCACTGAACTCCGACCCAGGAGCCGGAGTCGGAGCAAGGGTCGGGCCTGACCCTAACACCTCCACTGGTTCCACCAACACCTGCTCCAACGGTGCCGAAGCTGTTGGAGGAGGAAGTACAGTAAGGGAGTGGACCATCGGCTCTGAAGCCAAATGGGCTGGAGCCGAAACCATCTTTTGGAACACCGGAGACTGGAAGAGTCGAAGGAGCACCCTGTCGATGTCCGAATCAGACATCCTGGAAGATCTCGAGGATACCGATCGGGCCCGAACCAATTTCTCCATCGGCTCCGAAGGGCTCGGGGACCGGCTCCGAAAGGACTCAACAATTATCGGCTCCAAGGAAACCTTCAAAGAAATTTCCCTCGGTGCCGATAAGGACTTCAGCTCCGAGGGGGGAGAGTCTGAGCCGATGACCCTTATCGGCTCCAATATCAGTGGAGCCAATGAGGGTGACCCGCCTCTCGATGCCCCAGACCTCGGCTCCGAAACCAGAGGGGTCGAGGCTGGAGGCATCGAGGCAGACCGTTCCGACCTCGGCTCCGAAGTCCGTGGAGCCGATGGAGAAGTCTGCTTAGTCTTCTTAGCCGTCGGATCCGACTGACTGGTCGGAGCCGCGCTTTCTTTTAGAAGGAGAAGGAGAGGAAGACAAAGCCTCCTCAAAGGAAGGCTTAATTAATCCTTTGAGGATTAATTTGTTCTTCCTCTCCTGGAGGACTCTGGAGGAAAACACATGGCATACACTGCACGATTCCTGTAGATGTTTGGCGCCAAGACAATAGACGCACGAGGAGTGGTCGTCCGTTATGGACATTTTGAACCCACACCTCGTGCACTTTTTAAACCCGGAGGGTTTATGTTCTTTAGACATAATGTAGAAAAAATATACCACAACAGTAGATTAAGCGTTTGTATACACAAAAAACACTAACTCCGAAAAATATTAACTAAAGAACTTCTTCTTCTTTTCTTTTTTTTTTTTTTTTTTTTACACACAAGAACAGTAAGAAAAGAAAGGAAAAGGGAAACAAGGAGGGTCAAGACCCTCTAACTCAAACGGGTACTTGACCCACACACAACCACTAAAGTAGTTAGTACAGGGGAAGGCCCCTCTAACTTAAACGGAACCTTCTCTGACAGGAAAATTTAAGCAAAACTCAATGAAACAACAAGAAACACACTCGTACACAAAAAATAGCCGTTAAAACAGCTTTTGGGTTGAAATGAGTGAACTATTGACAGGAAAAGAGACTATAAATATAGTACTTAGCCCAGCCAATGTTGAGACCACGTCCAAGCTCTGTAAGCGGCAAACGAGATCTGGGGGATTAGTGGTGGTGCATCCTGGGATAAAGACAGCTCATCCAATTAGAGGCCTCGCTCTATAGCATAAGCGTGCCGAGTCGGAGCCGAGGGATCGGCTCCGAGCCCATCAGTCAGAATGTAGGCGAGATAGGATCACATAACATCACCTGTTAGAACCCTGTCAGTACATGTGTACTCTGCACAGTTGCTGTAGACCTCTGTACAGTCCACTGGTCATGCGTCACATGGTGTTGTGGTAATGTATGCGTGTGTATTGCTGCAGCAATGACATGGTGATGTCTCGAGAGCTACAGTGTAGACTGCGGTGTGTACGTCTGTGATCTGCACCTGTGACAGCTGTGATGGCAGCTGAGCATGTACTGGTCACTGCATGTGTGGGACCGCCATGTGCATGGGGACAGTTATACCTTACTGTGCCCTTCCATGTTTAGACTCCGTCTGCATGCAGGAAGGCCCACCCTGTGTGTGGGGACAGTTATACCTTACTGTGCCTTTCCATGTTTAGACTCCATCTGCATGCAAGATGGCCCTTTGCAACTGCTACGTGTGTGAGCATGCCCAGTACGCTGTTGTGTAGATGGACACACATGACAGTCCAAACTGAGCCCTTATGTGTTGAGACTCCGCCTGCATGCAAGACGGCCCTTTGCAACTGCTAAGTGTGTGAGCATGCCCAGTACGCCGTTGTGTAGATCGACACACAGTACAGACCGAACGGACGTGTATGACTAAGCATGTGGCCATGGCCAGTGACACCTTGTGTCGGTGATGTCCCTCTGTGCATGGGCATGGCCGTTGACATCCTGTATAGCCATGGTGGTCATCCAGGCAACAGGTGTCCATTTTCAATGTCACGATGGATGCCTACCGAGTACACACTGGTTGACTATCTTGAAGGGTGTACCGTCTGTGGCACGTCCCGTGTCTATGTCTTGTTGTTGTGGTGCTTTGTAAATCTTACGTGGCCCCAATCACACCACTGCCATGTGTTTGTCTACGTCTACCGTCGGACAGTAATACGTCTGTATGCTTTCAGACTGATCACTCTCTATACAATCCCTGTCAGCATCCTTGTCAGTGTGGATGATGACACGCGCCTAGAAATATGCCTCTGGGACTGCTGTGTATAGTAATCTCGGTAGCGCATTCTGTAAATGCGTCATGCTGTAATGTGATAGGGTAGTTAGGTGTATGTTAGACTCCCAGCCCTGCCAAGTGTGTGTGTGTGTGTGTGTGTGTGTGTTTGCGCGCATGCTCCCATCCGCCTGAGACTCAGTCTTGCTTTTAGATGCCTCACACCACAGATATTTCCTACCGACGTCTTTGCCTTTGCGGATTATGACACGCGCCTAGATGTATGCCTCTGGGACTGCTGTGTTTAGTAATCTCGGTAGTGCGTTCTGTAAATGCAAACAACCATACGCTCTGCAAGGATGGCATGCAGGGTCAAGCCAACAATGTAAACCACCAACGACCAGCAAAAAACGATAGTGAATACGCAGTAATGAAGAAATAATGATTATTTATTTATAATTTCTTCAAATCCAGACCGGTTTCGGCTATTCAGCCTTTATCAATGAATACAATAAAGTTTTACAAAAAAACTTTATTGTATTCATTGATAAAGGCTGAATAGCCGAAACCGGTCTGGATTTGAAGGAATTATAAATAAATAATCATTATTTCTTCATTACTGCGTGTTCACTATCGTTTTTTGCTGGTCGTTGGTGGTTTACGTTCTGTAAATGCGTCATGTTGTAGTGTGATAGGGTAATTAGGTGTATGTTCGACTCCCAGCCCTGCCAAGTGTGTGTGTTTGCACGCATGCTCCCGTCCGCCTGGGGACTCAGTCTTGCTTTTAGACGCCTCACACCACAGATATTTCCTATCGACGTCTTTGTCTTTGCGGATGATGACACGTGCCTAGATGTATGCCTCTGGGAATGCTGTGTTTAGTAATCTCGGTAGCGCATTCTGTAAATGCGTCATGCTGTAGTGTGATAGGGTAGTTAGGTGTATGTTCGACTCCCAGCCCTGCCAAGTGTGTGTGTGTGTGTGTGTGTGTGTGTGTGTGTGTGTGTGTGTGTGTGTGTGTGTGTGTGTGTGTGTTTACGCGCATGCTCCCATCTGCCTGGGGACTCAGTCTTGCTTTTAGATGCCTCACACCACAGATATTTCCTACTGACGCCTTTGCCTTTGTGGATGATGACACGCGCCTAGATGTATGCCTCTGGGACTGCTGGGTTTAGTAATCTCGGTAGCGTGTTCTGTAAATGCGTCATGCTGTAGTGTGATAGGGTAGTTAGGTGTATGTTCGACTCCCAGCCTTGCCACGTGTGTGTGTTTCCAGCTGCATGACAACAGTACATTGCTTTTACAGCATTCACTCTCCGTAACATCCGTGCAGTGTCTTTGCCTTTGATGCTGCTGTCTGCAGGCTAGACATATGCCTGTGTGAATCCTGTGATCTACTAATCATAGTAGCGCATTCTGTAACTGCGTAATGCTGTCGTGTGGTACAGTGGTTATGTTTGTGTTCTGCTCCCAACCCTGCCACGTGTGTTTTGTTTGTGTGTGTGTGTGTGTGTGTGTGTGTGTGTGTGTGTATCTATCTACACATATATATATATATATATATATATATATATATATATATATATATATATATATATATATTGTATATAGATATGTATGTTGGGATTATCACTCTTGAATGTGCTGCATTATCTGTACATGATCACATTGGATGTATGTACATCTGCTATGGCTCTGTGATAGTGCACATACTGTGTGCTGTAGTGATCGTGGGTTATACTTGTGTAGTGACCGGTTATTGTGTTGCTGGGTATTACACGGGCATTGGAAACAATGTTAGTACAGCACCTTTGAATGGTCGTATAAACATCTCAGCAACAGTCAGCAGTGGTTATTACATTGGAGTGTGAGTATCGCTCATATCCATATGTAGTAACTGACAATTCTATGCAACTCAGGTTAACATTACAGACTCACGTTTATCCACAGGTTGTGGTACAGATCCCAGGACTGTATGTGTATACATTGACAGGTGCAGGACTGGGTTGTGTTGGATGCATGGAGGGGTGTCCATGGCCAGTAATGGCGATCTCTACAGCCTGGCAGGTACGATCTGTGACTGCCCCACAACCTCCTGTATATGGCTGACACATGCTGTACCTGTGTATATGCAGACACACACACTTACCACAAACAGCTAAGGCTATCACATACACAAACCCATTGCATCACCACTGGGCCATGCAATAACCGTTGTCCCTCACACACACACACCTACGTGTACATTGAATGACTCAATGACAGCTCTGAAAATGTAACACCACAGCCTGTGCATAAGATGTCACCTGTGCCACCACCTGTGATGTGTAACATTGATGCAGGATCAGACTAACCTGGTGCTGATGCACACAGTGGCTTTATTCCACTGTATTGATGTTAGCATGCTGTTAACACCCAGTGTGTTACTTCCAGGTGTATATCAGCAGGCATGATGCATTGCAGCTATGACCATCAATGTAGCATAGTTTACAGCACTGTTAATTCTGATGATGTATTCTCCATCCATGTGCCATTTCACTGATGTGTGTAGTATTGGCAGCATGTGTGTCTGAGTGTGCAGTACGTGTGTGATGTGTGTAGTACACATGTATACATGCTTACAAACGCATACACTGCCATACACGACATTACACAGGCTTCACCATTCGTACACTAGCTTACTCGTTCTTCCACACATGCACACGGGCTAACATGCTCGCACACATGCTTACTCGGGCTTACTGGCACGCATGGGTGCAGACACACTGTGGGCAGGTTTGCAGGTCACATCGGTGGTATCCATGGTGTACACCATCAGTCTCCTGACATTCCCTAGGACAGCTCATAACACGCCTCTTCCACTGAGTACTGACAGCAAACATGTGAGACTGCTCCGGTGAGATTACAGTGTTTTATACATACACACTCATGTTGTCACCTATCTTCTACTCTAATAGTCCCCTTATCCTACACTACACTGTAGAGGCTTGGCCCATATGGCATGACATGTTGTAATTCACTATCCTCAGCCTCACTTGCATCTGATTGCCTACAACTGCTTCATTACATCTCTGACAGAGCACTTCCACACATAACAACCAGTACGCAGTAGCCATGTTGTCTCCAGCTTGCCATTCATCTGCATGGCATACTAACATCTAACTAAACCTACATTTTGTATGTATATTATACATATTTGACTTGTTTTGAAGCGCAGAGATTTCTCGTGGCGCTGCGCTACGCTTCCACACCGGAGATCGGGGGAGGACAACTACTGTTTTATTGATATCCAATGGACAAAGCTGCCACTGGCCTTGGACTTGGACATTGGCATTCTTCTTTGACTGTATTCATACTGTATTTGCAGCTGTCACTGCTCCATTTAGCAACACTCAGAACGTTAGTCGCCTAACATCTGGGTACATTTCTGCACATAACTCTGCACTTGCACGGACAGCTTACTGTTTCATGTATCGCATATTTACATAATTTCCATAGCTTTCACATACAAATGGGGTATGTTGCAAATCCCAACATTGTCCGTGCAATGTTCATGTTACGGGCGATCTTGTACGCCCCTATGGGTGTTTGCTGAATAGCCTGGCAGTCATCTTTCATTGCTGTACACTCACTCAACTCATACACGCCGGAGGCTTCGTGTATCATGGCCTAGGCTTTGCTGTGTGCTATGTCTATTTGTGGTGTATGCATGGCTGTGGGTATGTCCCACTGTCATCACTGGTAAAGGTGACAGCCCTATGGGTACTTCATGTAGACTGCTGTGTCATTTGACATGTCAGCACATACCTGCGGCCAATACTGAACTTCCTACTGCAGCGCTTTTCATACCTCCTGAGTTATCTTGCAGTTGATAATGCTGTTTCCTCAGACATGTATCTGTTTCTGATCATACCTCTCAACCTCCTAGAGCAAAACATCTGTACAAAGCCTAACATGATGGGGGGACAAATAGGGGCAGATTTTAAATATTGCTCTTACAAACATAGATAGTTGACAGTATAATAGGTTTTGCATGAGTATGACTTTTCTGATGGATTTGGGGTCTTAAACTCAAATGTTTGTCATTATTTAATGACTTCAGTTCTCAGGTATTTGCCAGACAGGTAAAGATTGTAAGAGGAACACACCAAACATATGAGGCAAACATCTGCAAATTCTGCGAGACTCTGTACAGTTGCGAGGTATGTTTCTGATACAGGATATCAATTTTCTTCCACCAATACACACAATATATGGCACCATCATGGGCCAGATGCCATTACATTCCTATTGCAGGACACACCCACCCAGAGGGTTATATTCCTCACACAGGCCAACAGGTGCTTATCCACACTAATTATTCTATCATGTACCTTATGTGTACACCGGTATTTGCGCTTTCCGTCAGTGGCAGAGCTCACGTACGAGTATGGGGGACTGGACACTGTATCGGTGACACTGCATGACACCCTGAGGGACACATGTCTTTTGAGCCTATTAACTTTCCACATTGACTTTCACAGGGCATATGTTGTCATTCACATTTGTGGAAATACATGCTTTTGACTTGTACATGTTTTGTCATTTGTCCTGATGTCTTTCTTCTCACCTGTCCACCTAGTATCACTAGTTCTGTACATTTATTTAGGACGGGTTACCTTCATACCTCTCACCTGTACACATTATGGGTAAATGCCCTGAGGTTTGACCTATGATTCTGTTACATTTGTCATAATAATGTGCTTTTCTGGTAGATTGCTGGCAAGGCATGACGGACTGTGCGGTTAGGTAATAATGACTGACATTTCTATTTCATGATTACTAACTCTCATAACATTCGTATTCCTGACTACGCCATTATTCTATCAACGTTCTGACTTTGTCTGGGGTATAGTTAATATAGTCCCTACTTGTATTTCATGTACTATTCCTTAGTCCAGCTGTCTTATTCTGACAGTTTGGCAGGTATGGTCACCATCTTGGTCGTACGCATGTCCATCCATGATAATCGCCTACATGACACTGATATAGGTCCCTACATCTTCCCCCAATGGTTTACACAATATCCAGTAGATGGGTTGCACCTTTTTGGAGAATATAGGCGTGTGCTATACCCACATAGGTATACTGATCACTCCCATGGGGCGTACCTAATAGAACTGTGCCAATCAACACCTAGGCACATTTCTGCATACCCATGATTCCCATACCAGACACCCTTCCACAGTACCCATTAGACATGTTTAATGTGAGCGATAATAAAGTGTGAAGACACTTCTGAGCACTCCCCACTCTCCGGATATCAGGTCGTACGTCATACATTCTATCGACCCATGTGTTATTACCCTTGCACCTGCTACTGTTGCATGTACAGCTATATCGTAGTTGCAGTTGTGACGTCTTTTGCATCAATGATGGTTCGCACTTCGTACGGGATCAATTTTTGGGGTCCTGCAAAGGACATCTATATTCATGTTTAATGTGTAGAACTTGCAGGCCCTGTCACACTGGTACTTTCCAGGCAATGGTTTGGAAAGCAGCAGTGTATTCACCTTTCATGCATGTCTGTCTGTCTATCCATAATAGCTATACCGTGACCTATTTATGTACATGTGTTATATGTACAGGGACATATGTTTGTTGTGTATATATCTATTCATGTATCGTGTGTGTACAGATATATATATATATATATATATATATATATATATATATATATATATATATATATATATATATATGTACATATATACATATGTCTGTACATTCCTCATTTCATGATTTGCTTTGGTTTAAGTCTGTGGATATATATGTGTGTATATATATATATATATATATATATATATATATATATATATATATATATATCTCCATATCATACCTTTCAACTGTGCAGATTTTTACTGCATGTACAGCTGTTTGCCTCTTATCTTTGGTCCCTTTTTCATACACTTGTGTCTATCTGGCAATTTAGTGGCATATCATTAAAGATTGACATTGGTAAATAATGACAAACATTTCAGGTTACGACTTCATACCCTTCAGAGAATCCATGCTAGTGACACACCTGTTATTCTATCCACTTTCTATGTTTGTTAGGGCAATATCTGTGGATTGTCCCTATTTGTACCAGTTATTTTCATGGCTTTGTCTGGTTTCGTACTTTACAGGGTTAACAGGTATGAGCCATGTACATAGAATGTGGAGAAAACAGCATTCATTTGCTATGCAGTGAGTGGATTACACACGCGCAGGTGCACTTGCATATCCTTATTGTGGGTTACATATGTTTCATAGATATTTGTGCTTACATGGACTTTCATAATTCTGACTGTAACAGTTACATATCTGTATTCCGGTTTACGGACTGCTGCGAAACACACGTTCACCTTTACATATTTAAATGTGTGTATAGCACGAACGCATTCATTACAATTTCAAGTTATATGTGCAGTGGATGTAGGTCAACCAGGACTGCATTCACGTTGGCTGGATGCCAGAACCACTATTCTATTGGTGTTCTCCCTCATTGATATGCATACCCATAGTACTTAGCTACATCAACATATGCCTCACCGCTTCACCTACAACACAGGCATCCATTCTCCTGCTGGGGAAAAATGCAGTACTACATATTACACATTCCCTATTACCTACTGCTGTGGACCCCAGCTGCATTGTTAATCACTCTGCGGATATGCAGAACACCAAGGCATATAGTCCTGGCACATACAGGTCTTTGATTGTCAGGGTGTTCATGTAGTGATCTGGGTTTAGGCTTGTCCGCCTGGTGAATGGAACTTCCCTGGCCAAGTTCAAATGTCAGACGAAGCATATGGAGAGGGAGTTTCTCCCTATTATGAAGTTTTACCTGTGTTTATAGACACAGGTGTTTGGGCACCTGTCAGCAGCTTATTCTGTTGGCAATACATATTATAGGTGGGGTTGTTACAGTCCATACTCCATGGAGAGGGGTGTTCCCATTCACATTTGACTATTACCTGTGTACAGTCATACGGGGATTATTATTTTGGACATGAAGTGACTACAGGTATGCAGTTGTACATTACACAAATGTGAAGGGTTGTTACTGTAAATATGTATGGACCATACCTCTCAACCTCTTAGAGCACCAAATCTGTTCAAAACCTACACGATGGGGGGACACATTTTAACGATTGCTCTTACAAGCTTAGAATGTTGATAGAATACTAGGTTTTGCATTAGCATGATTTTTCTGAAGGATGTGGAGTCTTAAACTCAGGATATTTCTCATTATTTAGTGACATCAATCCTCAGCTATTTACCAGACTGGTGCAGGTTGTCTGAGGCACACAACAACAATATGAGGCAAACCTCTGGTCATTCTTAGGGTTGCTACCTTTTCAAATGCCCAAAGTGGGACATGTTCTGTAGAAATGTCAGATTTTCCAGGACAAAACATACCTTCAGCCGTGAATAGTACAGAACTTTACCTTTTTTGCACAAATAAAAGCTTATTCTAGTAACATTTGAATTGCTTATGCTACTTCACATAACATATAGAAGTTTCATATATAAAATAACTGTTTTATGCAACTATTAAAGAAACTTAGGAAATAATTTTGTCCTAAAATCACAGGACATTTGCTATGTCTTGATTTTTTTCACAGGACACAACTGCCTAAAGAGGGACTGTTACACGCAAAGTGGGACAGGTGGTAACCCTAGTCATTCTGCGAATATCTGGACAGTTGAGTGGTATGGTACAGACCTCTGTAATACGCTGTTGTGTTCTGGCACAGCAGTAGCTCAGCATTAAAGACTGCAGTCAGAACGTGCTGACAGACAGTTGGGTTTCAGACTTCATACTCCGGACATTAATACCAATGTGTAAACTGTTATTCTATCATATTTCTATGTTTCTAAGAGCTATCTTTACAAATTGTCCCTGTTTTTGGACCTTTGTCTCACTTGTATTTATGGCTCTGTCCATATATCTTGTTCACACAGGTTGACAGGTATGGTCGGTCACGCCTGCACACAGTCAGTGTCCCTCACACTTGATCAGGGTTGACCTGTTTATGTCAGTGTCTTCCTCACCCTCATGCCATTTGCCACTATGCAAATGTGTGCATTATATTCTCCCTCCTATTCGTGTCGGGGCACTTGCGTCATGGGAAGGTGTTTTATCCTGGGTAGTAGGTTATGCATGGCCCACTTAGGGCTGGACAGTGTCATAGACCTCCACTGCACGTTCTGACTTATTTCCAGATATCTACAGGATTGGACATCATGTCATCATACCCATTCTACTATTTACACAGGTTGGTTATCCTATGAGGGATATCCCAAAAATTGGACAGGACCAAAACAAGTCAGATACCGAAGATATCTGTGGCTTTACGAAAATGTGCAGGGGGGTTTACATGCAGGGGATACATGGTTTACAATCCTGACACTGCCTAGGGTGACAATACCTACTACATATGCATAGGGGTCACTGTGTGTAGCTGTGTCTGCAACAAACCAGTGGACCAAGTACGGCTGGATTTGGTGGACATTCTGGTATGGAGGCAGGTTGTGTGGTATGGAGGGTATGCTGGGTAGGCCATTATGCATCCAGATGTGTTGCGTTTGTTATGGCCAGTTCCATCAGGACCCATCTGTGGGTATGTGACGGTGACATATCTATACATTTGTCTCGCACATTTCCATATTCATATGTTTGTGGGATTGTGTTCTACACTATGGCCTGTCTGCATGTCTTGCAGCTGTTTCTACATGTGGTTGTGTTTCTTTCCACTTCACCCGCTGCCCCCTCATACACCTCTGGTTCACCTTTTCTGCATACGACACAGTATCACCTTTGAGAATTTTACCATTAACCACCCACCCCTCACACGCGAAGTCATCACACCCCATAGAGCACTACTTTGGTTGTTGGCCCATGACACGGCCAGAGTAACACACTGACTACCCTACATGTGTCGGGTACCTTTATGGTTGTATGGACTACCCTGCCATGTTTGCTTTCCACATGCTATACCTCAAGCACATAGGTACACGCCCATACTTCACTTTCTTTATGTGGTTGGTATATCCGGGTACTACCCGTTCGACTGTGTCACATACACATTCGGATTATACTGCTGACTTCTGGATTTTGCCAGCCTGTTGTACTCATTGGTAGGATGGCACCTTTTCCTATGTCCAAGCTATTCCTTACACATGTCCGACTGTTGTGGACAATGCCTCCCCACAGTCGACGGTTGTGTTTCCACCTTTTCAATTGGCCACAGTGTGACATTTGCAGTGAACACAGCATATTTTACAGGCTGACCCATACCCACGGTCAGTTCGGCAGATAGAACTTACAATTCTTGCCTATATCTAAGCTTATTCTTGTAGCATTTTGGTGTCTTATTCTGTTTCTTATGACATTTATGTAATATACGTTCAGTGAAAGATGTTTAATGCAACTATTACATGACGTCTATGGAATAATTATGTCCTATATTCTCTGGACATTTGCCATTTTTACAAGTTTGTGTCAGGACACATCTGCCCACAGAGGGACTGTCGCTCGCAAAGTGGGACAGGTGGTAATCTTAGTCGACGGTAAGGATCATACTGTTCCTTTCGGCCTACATGTGTCCTTATTGTTACAGCTGTTTATATGCTCCTTCTGTTTCGTTTACATGCGTATGCTATTTCCTATCACATTTGGTATGTGAAATACGGACATACCTTTTGTATGTGACTATTACATGCCTTTTGGGATATGATTCGGACATACGGTCACTACATATATCTACATTTCTCCTCGTGTATTTTGTTATGGACACATCTGCACAGCTATGTTCCCTCCCTCACATTATGGGTCAGCTGGTGACCCTCTCCATTGGGCTGCACGTACCTACTGGTGGCGCGCTAACTTTTAGTTATGTACTCACCATAACTTCAGATGTTTGGGATCCATCTCGCCTACATTCTGACTGATGGGCTCGGAGCCGATCCCTCGGCTCCGACTCGGCACGCTTATGCTATAGAGCGAGGCCTCTAATTGGCTGAGCTATCTTTATCCCAGGATGCACCACCACTAATCCCCCAGATCTTGTTTGTCCGCATTCATGCACACATGCACAGCTTGATTATATAACATTGTTAGATGTTTCAAGATGAAACAACAGGATTCAGACCTTCTGATATCCTCTGATCTCCAAGGAAGGGGGAAGGAGGGTGGGTTATTAGGAATGTAGGCGAGATGGATCCCAAACATCTGAAGTTATGGTGAGTACATAACTAAAAGATGTTATGTGATCCTATCTCGCCTACATTCTGACTGATGGGACAGCGTCCCTAGCACCTAAATCCCGGGTGGCTCATTGGAAAACACTCCTGAGCACTGTGGAACCAAATGAAGCTCGTCCTCTAGATGCCACATCTAACTTGTAGTGAGAAATGAAGGTGTGCGGGGAAGACCATGTAGCCGCAGCACAAATGTCACCAATAGCAAGCTTAGAATGAAATTCTACCGAAGTAGCTATAGCCCTTGTAGAATGAGCCTTGACAGAGGTGGAAAGCTCTTTGTTAGAATAAATATAAGCTTGAGTAATACAGTCCCTGATCCATTTGGCAATAGTGACCTTTGTGACCGCGTTGCCCAATTTGTTTTCTGCAAAGGACACAAACAACTGATCTGTCTTCCTTGATTGTTTGGTCCTATCCAAATAAAAACGTAACTGCCTGTGGACATCTAGTGTGTGGAAAATAAATTCAACTTTATTGGAGTATTTTGGGAAAAAAACTGGGAGCTCTAATGACTGTTGCAAGCATAAAGTAGAACAGACTTTAGGAACGAAAGAAGGATTTGGTCTGAGGGAAACCCTGTCTGTATGAAAAACCAAGTACGGGGGTTTCACTGACAAAGCTTGAAGTTCTGAAACCCTTCTGGCTGAAGTAATTGCCACTAGAAAAGCTGTCTTCCATGATAGAAACTTTAGATCACAGGTAGCTGCCGGTTCAAAGGGGGAAGAAGTCAAGGCACGTAATACTATATCGAGATCCCATGGAGGTGCAGGATGAGAAACCGGAGGTCTTAATAGAGCAGCACCTTTCAAGAAGGTCTTACACAACCTGTTGCTCATTAAGGGTGGGTCTATGGATTCATGAAAATTAGAAATTGCTGCCAGTTGTACTTTGATGGTAGAAACAGAAGAGCCTTGGTTGAAAAGAGAGGTCAGGAACTTGAGTACTTCTGCCACGGGAGTAGAAATGGAGTCCAGGCCCCGGAGTTGAGCCCAGATAGCAAACCTTTTCCATTTGCTAGAATACAGTTTCTTCGTAGCAGACTTGTGGGCTGAAGACAATATGTGCACTACATCTGGGTCTAGTGCATGTCTCCTGACTATGGTCGGAAGAGGAGGAGCCAGGCCGTCAATTTTAATGTGTGTAGGGACTGGTGTAGTAGTCCCGACTGATGAATCAGTAGGTCTGGGACCTGGTCCAGGAACCATGGACCTTCCAGAGCATGTTTCCGAAGATAGGGAAACCAGACTTGATGAGGCCAGTAAGGAGCAATTAAGATCATCTTGCTCCCTAAGAGAGATGCCTTCTGAATTACCCTGGGTAGGAGAGGAACTGGAGGGAAGGCATAAAGCAGGCCGGAGGGCCAAGGATGGACTAACGCATCCATAGGGCTCTTCCCCGGAGCCGGGGTTAGGGAGAAAAAATCTTTGCACTTCGCATTCAGAGGAGTCGCGAAGAGGTCGCAGCATGGAACTCACCATTCGCTGAAAATCTGTCTTGTAATAGCCATGTTCAGAGACCATTCGTGAGGAGAGAGGATGGTTCTGCTCAACCTGTCAGCTATGACATTGGATTTGCCCGGTATGTGAGTGGCCACTAGGAAGCGTTTGGTCGAGACTGCCCATTCCCAGATCCTCATCGCTTCTCTGCAAAGAGGATAGGATCTGGTCCCTCCCTGTTTGTTCAGGTACCAGACAACTGACATGTTGTCTGAGTGAACAGCAATTACGCCCTGAGGGAGGTAATAGTGAAGGGCTTGAAGGGACAGGAGTACTGCCCTCATTTCTAGGATGTTGATGTGGAGAGGTCTCTTCCGGATGCCATTTGCCCTGGACTGACCTGCCCAGGGAATGCCCCCCCCCCGTCTGGGAGGCGTCCGTGGTCAAAGTGGCCGCCGGAGGAGGAAGAACAAAGGGTCGTCCCTGATCCAAATTGGAGGACACTAGCCACCAGTGAAGGTACCGTCTGCAAGATTCTGTGATCCATATTAGATGATTGAGAGGGAGTTCCTGAAAGGACCACTGAGTTGAAAGAAGCCACTGGAGGATTCTCATGTGTAACCTTGCCAAGGGAACTAGCAGAACTGTGGCAGACATCGATCCCAATAGCTGCATGACCATTCTGGCTGGGGCTTTGGACCTGGGGAGTAAGGCTCGAACCTAATTTTGTATGATCTGAATTCTGTCTGCAGGTAGACAGACCCGCATCTGGTTTGAATCTATCTCTGCCCCTATGAATCTTATTCTTTGAGATGGCCATAACACAGACTTTGGCCAATTGAAGGTGATTCGAGGAATTGCCCAGTGATGTTGTGGCTTGCAGGCTCCGTAGAAGTAGATGCTTGGAGGTGGCAGTTAGAAGCCAGTCGTCTAGGTACGGAAACACCTGGAATCCTAGACTCCTCAAGTGAGCAGTCACTACTGCCAAGCATTTGGTGAACACCCTGGGGGCTGTGGTGAGGCCAAAGGGCAGCACACGGAACTGAAAATGACTGCCTCCTAGGCTGAAGCGCAAGTGTCTCCTGGACGTTTGATGTATTTTGATATGGTAATACGCGTCCTTGAGGTCTATGGAGCACATCCAAACACCTTTCTCCAACAATGGGAGAATGGTTTGTAAAGTGACCATTCGGAACTTGGACTTCTTGACTGAACGGTTTAGGTTGCTTAGGTCCAAAATGGGCCTCAAGTCCCCGGTCTTTTTTGGCACCAAAAAGAATCTTGAGTAAGTCCCTAATCCGATCTGGTCTGCGGGGACCGGTTGGATGGCTCCTTTTTGCAGCAGTTTTGAAATTTCTATGGCTGCGGTATCCCGTTGACTGGGTGGCGGGTCCGGGATTCTTTTGGACTGAGGGGGGGACAACAGAATGGGATGGAGTAACCTCCGGCGATAATTCGAAGCACCCATTGGTCCTGAGTGATCCCTTCCCAGGCCTTTAGGTGCTTCAAAAAACGACCCCGACTGGCTCCGGAGCAGCACAGTCGGGCAATCCCTCAGGGACTATGAAAAGCTGAAGAGCCACGAAAGGACTCGTGGTCTCCAGTGTTGCGGGGGCCTCTGCCGCCTCTGGGACGGCGTCTTCCTGATGAATTTCCCCCTCCTCTGCCTCTGGAGGGGGAATCTTCCTGCTGAGAGGGGTAAGACTTCTGCGATCTCCGGAACCACATCTTCCCTCCTCTTTTAGCCTTGGGATAAGGCCGAAAGGGAGTGGAAAATCATGCCCCTATGGCAGTCAGAGTCTTACCCTCCTGTTCACAGCGGGTAAGTGTGTCTTTCACCTTGGGCCCAAACAGGGAGGACCCATCAAAGGGGGCATCGGCGAATGAAGACTTGAAGGCCTCCGCGAAATGACACAGGCGGAGCCAGGCTTGTCTCCGTAGAGCAATGCCTGTACCCGCCGCTCTACTCGCCCCTTCGGCCGCATACGAAATGAGCCTCATGGACGAGTTCAAAATGGATGACATTGTAGCCAGCTGAGATCCAACCATCTGGGCCAGCTCCTCAGGCAGGTTACCTAAGAGGGTATCGGATAGCTCCTTAATCAGATCCCTCTGGAATCTCGTAAAGTGCGTCAGGTAGTTCAAAGACCTCAGGGTAAAGGCCGCTGAACTTAGGGTGCGCTTGCCGTACCGATCCATGCTCCTAGACTCCTTATTAGGAGGATGGACGGACGTAGAAGCCTCTGCTACATCCTGCTGTGTAGCAGATGCCACCAACATAGCATCCACAGCCACACCTTTCGTAAGGAACTCTCTATCTGGGGGCGCCGAAAGAAATTTGTTTGGACGAGCGGGCACCGGTTCCACAGAGTCCGGGTGTTCCCACGCCCTTCGACAGATCAAATCCAAGAGCTCGTTGAAGGGCGGAGACACCCAGGAGGCGGAGGGCTGAGCCCCGAAGGCCTTCAGGAACACCGACTCATCAGCAGAGGGAGGTTTGGACTGCCAGCCACCTCGTTGTTTTAGGGCTTCCAGGATGTCTGCAAAGGAGACATCATCCGAGGACGACTTGGGGGACCCCTCTGCATCATCGAGATCGGTGTCAGATGTCAAAGACTCGTCAGGGGAGTCAACGTGCTTCCTCTTGCATGTTTTCTTCCTGGGAGGTTCTTCCGAAGAGGCTTCAGAAGGACCTCCAGGAGGGGGAGAAACCCCAGCGGGAGTAACCTGAGGCCCAGGGGCTCCGCTGTCTGCGAACAGGGGAACCGCCAATGACCCAGTCTCCAAATGTAGGGAAGGAGCTGGGGAAACTGTGGAGGTAGCCAATGAAGATTTGGCTAGAGCACTCCTCATAGCCCTGAAGGCGGGACTACCAGAATCCTGGGAAGGTCCCCCCTCCGTGGCCACGACAGTGGACGGTACTCCCGCCACCGACGCACCAAGAGGGAGACTTGGGACTGAAGGTATCAATCCCGAAGCCTCCCCCGCAGGGCCGAAGGAAGAAGTCCATGCACTGAACTCCGACCCAGGAGCTGGAGTCGGAGCAAGGGTCGGGCCTGACCCTAACACCTCCACTGGTTCCACCAACACCTGCTCCAACGGTGCCGAAGCTGTTGGAGGAGGAAGTACAGTAAGGGAGTGGACCATCGGCTCCGAAGCCAAATGGGCTGGAGCCGAAACCATCTTTTGCAACACTGGAGACTGGAAGAGTCGAAGGAGCACCCTGTCGATGTCCGAATCAGACATCCTGGAAGATCTCAAGGATACCGATTGGGCCCGAACCGATTTCTCCATCGGCTCCGAAGGGCTCGGGGACCGGCTCCGAAAGGACTCAACAATTATCGGCTCCGAGGAAACCTTCAAAGAAATTTCCCTCGGTGCCGATAAGGACTTCGGCTCCGAGGGGGAAGTGTCTGAGCCAATGACCCTTATCGGCTCCAATATCAGTGGAGCCGATGAGGGTGACCCGCCTCTCGATGCCCCAGACCTCGGCTCCGAAACCAGAGGGGTCGAGGCTGGAGGCATCAAGGCAGACCGTTCCGACCTCGGCTTCGAAGTCCGTGGAGCCGATGGAGAAGTCTGCTTAGTCTTCTTAGCCGTCGGATCCGACTGACTGGTCGGAGCCGGCACTTTCCTCTTTTTAGAAGGAGAAGGAGAGGAAGACAAAGCCTCCTCAAAGGAAGGCTTAATTAATCCTTTGAGGATTAATTTGTTCTTCCTCTCCTGGAGGACTCTGGAGGAAAACGCATGGCATACACTGCACGATTCCTGTAGATGTTTGGCGCCAAGACAATAGACGCACGAGGAGTGGTCGTCCGTTATGGACATTTTGAACCCACACCTCGTGCACTTTTTAAACCCGGAGGGTTTATGTTCTTTAGACATAATGTAGAAAAAATATACCACAACAGTAGATTAAGCGTTTGTATACACAAAAAACACTAACTCCGAAAAATATTAACTAAAGAACTTCTTCTTCTTTTCTTTTTTTTTTTTTTTTTTTACACAAGAACAGTAAGAAAATAAAGGAAAAGGGAAACAAGGAGGGTCAAGACCCTCTAACTCAAACGGGTACTTGACCCACACACAACCACTAAAGTAGTTAGGGGGAAGGCCCCTCTAACTTAAACTGAACCTTCTCTGACAGGAAAATTTTAGCAAAACTCAATGAAACAACAAGAAACACACTCGTACACAAAAAATAGCCGTTAAAACAGCTTTTGGGTTGAAATGAGTGAACTACTGACAGGAAAAGAGACTATAAATATAGTACTTAGCCCAGCCAATGTTGAGACCACGTCCAAGCTCTGTAAGCGGCAAACGAGATCTGGGGGATTAGTGGTGGTGCATCCTGGGATAAAGATAGCTCAGCCAATTAGAGGCCTCGCTCTATAGCATAAGCGTGCCGAGTCGGAGCCGAGGGATCGGCTCCGAGCCCATTAGTCAGAATGATAGGATCACATAACATCATATGATACGTTTCACTTCCACATGGTATAACTATCAACACTACGTTGGACTACGGGCACACAGTTTTCATGTCATTTGTTCAAGGGTAGGGACCCGTTATTCCCAACCGTGCATTTGTGTTTGCTTCTTCATTTTCTGTTTGCAGGGACTATCTTGCATGCTTTGCATACGTTTCAGTATCCACGGACACTGATAGTCATGTCCATAGTGAGACAAGTACATGATTTCTTATATGATCTCCTTATGTGTCGATGTATTGACAAAGAACTTTATGATTTTTTGGTAATTGAGTTCCCCCTGATACCCATAATAAAGGGACTCCCGAAGATACATAAAGGGGTATTACCGCCTCCATTACGCCCGATAGTATCAGGTACACAGTGGGTAATGGAGAATGCATCTATATATATACAATCCAAATTAGGTCCTTTGGTCAAGAAAATACCAACCATCTTGAAAGACTCTTATGGACTCTTACATGATTTAAAGTCAGATTCCATCAATAATAATATGTCTCAAGATACTATACTAGTTACAATGGACATTAAGAACTTATTTACGAGCATTCCAAGTGACTATGGTTTGGAAGCTATAAGAGAATTTCTACATATCGATGGGACTTTTGACAATGCTAGTCAGATGTTGATTTATAGTCTCCTTGACATAGTGTTAAACAACAATGTGTTCCTGTTTCAAGATCAAGCATATGCACAGACATGGGGAGTAGCCATGGGCACTCCCTGTGCCAATGCATATGCAAATTTGGTAATATATCAATGGGAGAGTAGGTTTATTCTCCATAATGACAGGTTTAAGAATGTTACCTTATATAGGCGTTTTGTCGATGATATTTTATTATTTTGGAATGGTAACTTGGATTCATTACAGGAATTTCTCACTTATATGGAATCTACTACTTCTTTTTTAAGATTTACATTGGAACAGTCATGTACCAGCATTAGTTTTTTGGATATCACAATTGCTAAAGATCCTATGAATAATATTATTACATCTATATATAGAAAACCCTGTTGGAGGAATGCTATCCTCCATTATGACAGCATGCACCCCCGACATATTTTTCGTAATGTGGTTAAGGGACAGATAATTAGAACTGTCCGTCTATGTAATCAAGGTGATGATTTGAATGTGCAGCTTGAACGTCAAAGAACTTACTTTATTAACAGAGGCTATCCCTCCAGTTTAGTTGATGATCAAATATCATTAGTACTGAAAACCCCGATTAATAATTATAAGGGTAATTGTTTGAAAAATATTTATCAACAGGGCGCACGATTGACCTTTAATATTAAGTACACAAATGACACACATCATATTACCAATATTATTATGAATAATTGGAAAATCCTGTTACTAGATCCTACCATAGCACAGATTGTGGGTAATAGACCCACTTTCAGATTTAGAAATAGTCTGAACCTCAAAAGATTATTATGTAATGACAAAATGGATGATTCTATGGTAGATGTCAGGGCATTATACAAAAAAGGATCTTATTCTTGTACCAGATGTAGCATGTGTAGATTTATATCCAATATACAGTCTTTTACAGTACCTGGTTTAGATTTAACATTTACACCAACTTTTTATGCAACATGTGACTCGAAAAATGTGATCTATCTGGCTACCTGTGAGGTATGTGATGCTTATTATGTGGGAATGACATCAAGGAGGCTTAGGGATCGAATATATAACCACAATTATGACATTAGGAAGGAGAACATGAGCAATGCCCTAGCCAAACATTGCCATTTGTTTCCATAGCATCATTTTAAATTCAGGGTTATTCAGATAGTATATAACAACTTGAGAGAAGGTAACAATATTGGGTCCCTTGAACTTTATGAACTCACGTGAATTTTTAATCTCAGGTCACATATTGAACCAGGACTTAATCAAGCACATAGTATCAGACCAGCTCTGTTAGGACAAAGATAAATATAAGCACTGCCACATGATATTTCTATACATTTTTAACTATAATGGTGTCATAAATATAATGGTTATTTATATTTTTTCCTTAGCTATATTAGCTCTAACAATGGATTTTTATCTATTTTCTTGACGAATTACTAACCATATAATGGCCATAAGAATGATATGTATCATGCCCTTAGAGATTATAGAGTCTATATTTTTTAATGTTTTTAGTCATTTTATTAAAGAATTCTTCATATGATATTATTGTATTATACTTTTGTTAGTAATTAGCAATTTATAGGTAACACAGTCAGTTATTGTGATTTTTGCATTTTTAAAGAAACTGTATGCTTATATAAAAGGTGAAGTATAGCTTTAACTGGGAGTTTAGTATATATTTTGAGTTGTTTTAATTAATTAATTAGCAATTACTTTTGATTGACTACTTGATTACATAAGTTTTTAGTATAAATTAGTTAGTTTTCTGCTTGATTATTGTAACCTGATGAAGCGCGCCATAGAGGTGCGTGAAAGCGCTTGTTTCTATTAAAACTTTTAATTACAGTATCGTGGTGGTTCCTTACAGTTTTTCTTACATACTTTGGTCTTCGTCTTGCAAGGAACCTTTGGATGGTTATAATTTGTTTGCTGCTATTATTCTTGGTTTTTTATATACATTTTTAACCGTCACACGATGGAATCAATGAACATTGAGTTGGATTATAATCCGGTGAATCAAAGTGGTGTGGAAAACTGGAACAACCTTTTCCATCAGCGGGAAAACCCTCTGTTAAGTATGGACTTTCAATTAAATTCTCCTCGTGTGATATCTAATAACATAGAGAATTTACAGGAATTTAATATGTTAAGACAACTGGAGAATGACCTATATAAGCTTCACCGGCTTATATGGCAAAGGAGACACCTGGAGACATGTCTCCATTTCAAGGTCGTTCCCCGTGGAATGCGCGTTCTGTGCATGCCAAGCTATGGCGATAGCCATCCGGATCTATTAATGAGATGGCAACAGTTGAATATTGACTTTGGCATGCAGTACATAAAATTACTAATTGACTACTTTACTCCAATTGAATTGGATCTTGTTACGAAGGTCAAGACTGAGCACCAGAATATCTTGCACTTATATAAAGGGGATATATATGAATCCAAACTCAGCAACATGCTTAGGCAAGTTGCTATGTATAGTAGTAGACTTGAGCAATTGAAACTCAAAAAACTTACACGTGACCATCAAGATTTTTTAACGGGGCAGATTTTCATATGGCCGAGATACAATAATAGTGGATCAGGAACATCACGAAATGACATTACCCCTTTAACAGGTCTTGATACGGAACCTGTTGAGCATGCTGAGAATGTGAATGGGTCTAGCGTTATGACACCTCTTAATGCAACCAACAATGATCAAACATCACTCTCTAGTCTGACTCCACCATGCGACCAGCAAGGACTGAAACCAGCCTCCTCATTGGGAGCGAGATCGAAACTTGGAAGTAGTACTACTACCACTACTTCTTCTTTTTTACAGCTACCGCTTCCTTACAAACCCAGGGCAACAATGCGTTCGGAGAGTCGAGGCCGGGGGAAAAGGAAGTTTTCAGGCGAGACACCGGAGCCAAGACGCAAGAACAGGAGCTGAGACAGCTATTTTTTAACCTGACATCGCGGGAGCTAACAACTGATGAACAAGACCTTCTCAACAAAGGTTTATCGTTCATCCCCTCACAGGGGAGTAAAATTTCTGATTCCCTCATAGATCTGCGACTTTTTGCCAGGACGCTTTCCTTAAAGGTACTGTTTCATGATACTAAACAGCAAGAGTCCAAAAATGTTATAAATAAATGTAGAAGCAAAAGTCTATTTATACCTCCAATGCCTCACATGGTTGACTGTTTTGTACGCTCGTGTGAGAATGATTTTTATGCTTACTACAGAGAGAATAAACACAAGGGGACTTATTATAATCTAAGTGCCAATTTGAAATTAAGTCTTAATAACTTACGAAATAACTGTGAGCTTACTTTAAAACCAGCGGACAAAGGTGGAGGGGTAGTTTCAATGGAAACCCCCTTTTATGTTGATTTAATGCAGTCGATGCTTGATAATGATGTAGCATATAAACGTATAGGTAAGGTTGAAGTCATGTCCATAGTGAGACAAGTACATGATTTCTTATATGATCTCCTTATGTGTCGATGTATTGACAAAGAACTTTATGATTTTTTGGTAATTGAGTTCCCCCTGATACCCATAATAAAGGGACTCCCGAAGATACATAAAGGGGTATTACCGCCTCCATTACGCCCGATAGTATCAGGTACACAGTGGGTAACGGAGAATGCATCTATATATGTACAATCCAAATTAGGTCCTTTGGTCAAGAAAATACCAACCATCTTGAAAGACTCTTATGGACTCTTACATGATTTAAAGTCAGATTCCATCAATAATAATATGTTTCAAGATACTATACTAGTTACAATGGACATTAAGAACTTATTTACGAGCATTCCAAATGACTATGGTTTGGAAGCTATAAGAGAATTTTTACATATCGATGGGACTTTTGACAATGCTAGTCAAATGTTGATTTGTAGTCTCCTTGACATAGTGTTAAACAACAATGTGTTCCTGTTTCAAGATCAAGCATATGCACAGACATGGGGAGTAGCCATGGGCACTCCCTGTGCCAATGCATATGCAAATTTGGTAATATATCAATGGGAGAGTAGGTTTATTCTCCATAATGACAGGTTTAAGAATGTTACCTTATATAGGCATTTTGTCAATGATATTTTATTATTTTGGAATGGTAACTTGGATTCATTACAGGAATTTCTCACTTATATGGAATCTACTACTTCT
Source organism: Protopterus annectens (assembly GCF_019279795.1). Classification (NCBI taxonomy): domain Eukaryota; kingdom Metazoa; phylum Chordata; order Ceratodontiformes; family Protopteridae; genus Protopterus; species Protopterus annectens. The sequence continues at coordinate 466,690,017 of NC_056745.1, read as the reverse complement.
TTTTTAAGATTTACATTGGAACAGTCATGTACCAGCATTAGTTTTTTGGATATCACAATTGCTAAAGATCCTATGAATAATATTATTACATCTATATATAGAAAACCCTGTTGGAGGAATGCTATCCTCCATTATGACAGCATGCACCCCCGACATATTTTTCGTAATGTGGTTAAGGGACAGATAATTAGAACTGTCCGTCTATGTAATCAAGGTGATGATTTGAATGTGCAGCTTGAACGTCAAAGAACTTACTTTATTAACAGAGGCTATCCCTCCAGTTTAGTTGATGATCAAATATCATTAGTACTGAAAACCCCGATTAATAATTATAAGGGTAATTGTTTGAAAAATATTTATCAACAGGGCGCACGATTGGCCTTTAATATTAAGTACACAAATGACACACATCATATTACCAATATTATTATGAATAATTGGAAAATCCTGTTACTAGATCCTACCATAGCACAGATTGTGGGTAATAGACCCACTTTCAGATTTAGAAATAGTCTGAACCTCAAAAGATTATTATGTAATGACAAAATGGATGATTCTATGGTAGATGTCAGGGCATTATACAAAAAAGGAACTTATTCTTGTACCAGATGTAGCATGTGTAGATTTATATCCAAGATACAGTCTTTTACAGTACCTGGTTTAGATTTAACATTTACACCAACTTTTTATGCAACATGTGACTCGAAAAATGTGATCTATCTGGCTACCTGTGAGGTATGTGATGCTTATTATGTGGGAATGACATCAAGGAGGCTTAGGGATCGAATATATAACCACAATTATGACATTAGGAAGGAGAACATGAGCAATGCCCTAGCCAAACATTGCCATTTGTTTCCAAAGCATCATTTTAAATTCAGGGTTATTCAGACAGTATATAACAACTTGAGAGAAGGTAACAATATTGGGTCCCTTGAACTTTATGAACTCAAGTGGATTTTTAATCTCAGGTCACATATTGAACCAGGACTTAATCAAGCACTTAGTATCAGAACAGCTCTGTTAGGACAAAGATAAATATAAGCACTGCCACATGATATTTCTATACATTTTTAACTATAATGGTGTCATAAATATAATGGTTATTTATATTTTTTCCTTAGCTATATTAGCTCTAACAATGGATTTTTATCTATTTTCTTGACGAATTACTAACCATATAATGGCCATAAGAATGATATGTATCATGCCCTTAGAGATTATAGAGTCTATATTTTTAATGTTTTTAGTCATTTTATTAAAGAATTCTTCATATGATATTATTGTATTATACTTTTCTTAGTAATCAGCAATTTATAGGTAACACAGTCAGTTATTGTGATTTTTGCATTTTTAAAGAAACTGTATGCTTATATAAAAGGTGAAGTATAGCTTTAACTGGGAGTTTAGTATATATTTTGAGTTGTTTTAATTAATTAATTAGCAATTACTACTGATTGACTACTTGATTACATAAGTTTTTAGTATAAATTAGTTAGTTTTCTGCTTGATTATTGTAACCTGATGAAGCGCGCCATAGAGGTGCGTGAAAGCGCTTGTTTCTATTAAAACTTTTAATTACAGTATCGTGGTGGTTCCTTACAGTTTTTCTTACACACTGATAGGTGCGAATACTATTGCAGGCGAAATATAATATTCAGCAGTTTAGGTTGCTCATCGACAGCTGACATTGACACACCTCCATGCGCAACTTCATTACACCCCATGCACTCGAGCACGTTTCCTATGCACGTGGCTGTGGCGGCTGTGCACCTTCATTAATATGTATACGGCGCGACTACTCCATATATATGCCATACGGCCGGCGCAAGCCTTACGCCGAGCTTCATGAATCCCGGGGACACATTTTAAGAGGAACAGACAAAGTATGAGCTGCCATTAAAGACTGAAAGTAACAGTAAAATGCAATGCTTCTGCAAGTTAAATAACACAGAAAACTGCTGTTAAAGACTGAAAGTATTAGTAACACAGTTTGATAATTCATTTAAGTACAAAGCTTCTGCAAGTCTGCCATTAAATAACACAGAAAGCTGCCATAATGTGAAGCCTGCATGCCCTTAAAGACTGAAAGTAATACAGCTGTTTGAAAAGTCACACACCTCCTTTAAGTACAAAACTTCTGTTAGTATCATTAAATAACACACAGAAAGCAGCCGTTATGTGAAGCCTGCATGCCGTTAGTTTGAAAAGTCACACACCTCCTTAAAGTACATACAGAGCTTCTTTAAGTCTGCCGTTAAATAATACACAGAAAGCTGCCACTATGTGAAGCTATGATGCCTGCATGCCATTTAAGACTGAAAACTGCCTAAGTAACATAGCCATTTGAAAAGTCTCACACAGACACACACACACACACACACACACACACACACACACACACACCTCTGCCATTAAGTTAAAAAGCTTCTGCAAGTTCACACACACACCTCTGCCATAAGTAAAAAGGCAAGTCTGTAATTAAGCAAAAAGCTTCTGCAAGCTGCCTAAGTAAATGGAAAGCTGTGCTGTTATGTGACGCTGTGAAGCTGTGATGCCTACATGCATGTCGTTAAGACTGAAAGCTGCCTAAGTAACATAGCCATTTGAAAAGACACACAAACACACCTACTTCTCAGTAATCCTAATCACTCTGCAGCTAAAACGGTGCATTAGGCATTAAATCTACAGCAGGACTTGAAAATGGCATTAAATCTGCTTCAAATATGACGAGTATTCAAACAGGAAACTTCATATTCAATTAAATCTGCCCAGACGAGTATTTCTTATTCAAACAGACATGCATGAGTATTCAGGCAACTCCATGACTTACGTGATGGTGTTAAATCTGCAGCATAGCTTGAAAACGGCTCCATATTCAGTTAAATCTGCCCAGACGAGTATTCCATATTCAAACAGGCGCGCGTGAGTATTCAGGCAACTCCATGACTTAAAAAATGAGTCACGCATATCTGAGCTTAATTCCGACAGGCTGACGGAGCTGATGTCATCGCACATGTGATGACGTCAGCTCCAAAAGCGCGGAATCTAAAAAATAGCTTAAAAAATTGGAAATGAAGGGATACCATTTGGGAATCGTGGCACTCCTTCATTGGGACCCCAAAACTCAGTAAAAACTGAGTAATTTGGGACGGTTGGAAGGTCTGGACAATGCTAACTGTTGCACCACTGCGGCTCATGCACCAATAATAACTGAAATGAAAATGCAGGGTAATGAAATAAAA